>NW_027189551.1:45000-80000 GCF_040958095.1 Procambarus clarkii | reverse complement strand
TTAGTTCGCTCTCAATCTCTCGGACTCCCGAGGACCATTTGTGCTCATGTGTGTTTATTAAAGAAAAATAATCATATTTTGTTTACAAAACAACTTGTACTTATTTTACAAAGAAACATTTTCAAAGAACAGGTAATTTTCATGTATGCATTAATTTTTCTAACATTCAAGTCAATCACACACTACCTCACATCAGTCAGGAACACTTTTGTTACTATCTCTTCCCAGCGTCTTTTACATAAATACCCTATCTTAACAAATTCATTCATTAAATTCATAACTGGCCACCCCCCGCCCACCCGACTTCCCCCACAGGTCCAAGGCCACTAAGTGACTAACCTCACACCAACCCTCCAACCCAGGAAGCATCATTCCTTTCCCTTAACCTCTCCCAAATTATGTTTTTGACGAATACACGCACTACGGGGCCTGACAGCTGAGTAGACAGCGCTCTCGACTCGTAATCCTAGCGTCCGTGTTCGATCCTCCGGTGATGGCAGAAACGAAACTGGGCAGTTTGTTTCACCCTGTTGCCCCATTTACCTAGCAGTAAATAGGTACCTGGGATTTAAACAGCTGTTACAGGTTGCTTCCTGTGTGTGTGTGTGTGTGTGTGTGTGTGTGTGTGTGTGTGTGTGTGTGTGTGTGTGTGTGTGTGTGTGTGTGTGTGTGTGTGTGTGTGTGTGTGTGTATGTGTGTGTGTGTGTTTGTGTGTTTGAGTGTGTGTGTGTGTGTGTGTGTGTGTGTGTACTCACCTAATGTGTGTGTGTGTGTGTGTGTTTGTGTGTGTGTGTGTGTGTGTGTGTGTGCGTGCGTGCGTGTGCGTGCGTGTGTGTGTGTGTGTGTGTGTGTGTGTGTGTGTATGTGTGTGTGTGTGTTTGTGTTTGAGTGTGTGTGTGTGTGTGTGTACGTGTGTGTGTATGTGAGTGTGTGTGTTTGTGTGTTTGAGTGTGTGTGTGTGTGTGTGTGTGTACTTACCTAATGTGTGTGTGTGTGTGTTTGTTTGTGTGTGTGTGTGTGTGCGTGCGTGTGCGTGCGTGTGTGTGTGTGTGTGTGTGTGTGTGTGTGTACTCACCAAGTTGTTCTTGCGGGGGTTGAGCTCTGGCTCTGTGGTCCCACCTCTCAACCGTCAATCAACAGGTGTACAGGTTCTTGAGCCTATTGTGCTCTATCATATCTACACTTGAAACTGTGTATGGAGTCAGCCTTCTCCACATTACTGCCTAATGCATTCCATTTGTCAACCACTGACACTAAAAAAGTTTTTTCTTTTATCTCTGTGGCTCATTTGGGTACTCAGTTTCCACCTGTGTCCCCTAGTGCGTGTGCCCCTTATCTTGAGGTTATCTTGAGATGATTTCGGGGCTTTAGTGTCCCAGTGGCCCGGTCCTCGACCAAGCCTTCACCCCCAGGAAGCAGCCCGTGACAGCTGACTAACACGCAGGTACCTATTTTACTGCTAGGTAACAGGGGCATAGGGTGAAAGAAACTCTGCCCATTGTTTCTCGCCGGCGCCTGGGATCGAACCCAGGACCACAGGATCACAAGTCCCGCGTGCTGTCCGCTCGGCCGACCGGCTCCCCTAGTGTTAAATAGCCTCTCTTTATCAACCCTGTCAATTCCCTTGAGAATCTTGAATGTGTTGATCATGTCCCCCCTAACTCTTCTGTCTTCCAACGAAGTGAGGTTCAATTCCCGTAGTCTCTCCTCGTAGCTTATGCCTCTCTGCTCGGGTACTAGTCTGGTGGCAAACCTTTGAACTTTTTCCAGTTTAGTTTTATGCTTGACTAGATATGGACTCCATGCTGGAGCCGCATACTCCAAGATTGGTCTGACATATGTGGTATATAATGTTCTGAAAGATTCCTTACACAAGTTTCTAAAGGCCGTTCTTATTTAGCCAACCTGGCATATGCTGCTGATGTTATCCTTTTGATGTGAGCTTCAGGGGAGAGGTCTGGCGTGATATCAACCCCCAGGTCTTTCTCTCTCTCTGACTCTTGAAGTATTTCATCTCCCAAGTGATACCTTGTATCTGGTCTCCTGCTTCCTACCCCTATCTTCATTACATTCCATTTGCTTGGGTTAAACTCTAACAGCCATTTGTTCGACCATTCCTGCAGCTTGTCCAGGTCTTCTTGAAGCCTCAAGCTGTCCTCCTCTGTCCTAATCCTTCTCATAATTTTGGCGTCGTCAGCAAACATTGAGAGGAATGAGTTTATGCCCTCTGGGAGATCATTTACGTATATCAGAAACAGCATAGGTCCAAGCACAGAGCCCTGTGGGACTCCACTGGTGCCTTCACGCCATTCTGAGGTCTCAACCCTCACTATAACTCTCTGCTTCTTATTGCTTAGGTACTCCCTTATCCACTGGAGCGCCCTACTAGTTACTCCTGCCTGTTTCTCCAGCTTATGCATCAACCTTTTATGGGGTACTGTGTCAAAGGCTTTCCGACAGTCCAAAAAAACGCAGTCCGCCCATTCTTCTCTTTCTTGCCTTATCTTTGTCACCTGATCGTAGAATTCTATCAAGCCTGTAAGGCAAGATTTACCCTCCCTGAACACATGTTGATGGGTTGTAACGAAGTCTCTTCTCTCCAGATGTGTTACTAGGTTTTTTCTCACAATCTTCTCCATCACCTTGCATGGTATACAAGTTAAGGACACTGGCCTGTAGTTCAGTGCCTCTTGTCTGTCACCCTTTTTAAGTATTGGTACTACATTAGCAGTCTTCCATATTTCCGGTAGGTCTCCCATTTCCAGTGACCTACTATACACTATGGAGAGAGGCAAGCAAAGTGCTCCTGCACACTCTTTCAATACCCATGGTGAGATTCCATCCGGCCCAACAGCTTTTCTCACATCCAGCTCCAATAGGTGCTTCTTGACCTCATCTCTTGTAATTTCGAACCTTTCCAAGGTCACCTGGTTTGCTGCCACCTCTCCTAGCGCCGTGACTTCTCCGTGTTCTATTGTAAAGACCTCCTGGAACCTTTTGTTGAGTTCTTCACACGCCTCTTTGTCATTCTTTGTGTACCTGTACCTGTGTGTGTTTGTATGTTAGTGAAAAATAAATGTAGTAGATATAAAAAATGAAAAATACATTTGTTTGAGAGGCGGGGTCCAAGAGCTAATAACTCAATTTTGTAGACACAAATAATAAATACAAGGAGTAAATACACACACAAACACACACACACACACATTAGTTGATAAAGGACTGTTTTGTGTGTATACCTATGTATACTATTATCAGGAGCGACAGACAAGTGCAGCTATGTGTGTCTATGTGTACCTGCAATTGGACTGACATGTGTACGGTAATTATCTGTGTGTTAATTGTAAAAGGAACATATTAGTGAATGTTTTTTTACGTAAATTGATTGACATATATACATGTACGCGTGTTTAGTGTTAATGTAATTTATAATGTTAGCGTGTGTACGTGTGAATGACATAGTGTCCCATCATTGTCACATTTTTTGTTACATGTTTACTATTGTCAGGAGCGACAGACAAGTGCAGCTATGTGTGTCTTTGTGTACCTGCAATTGGACTGACACGTGTACGGTAATTATCTGTGTCCGTTGTTAAGGGAACATATTAGTGAATGTTTATTTATGTAAATTGATTGACATATGTACGTGTACGCGTGTTTAGTGGTACTGTAATTTACATGGTTAACAAGTTTATGTTTGAATTACATAGCATCCCATCATTGTCTCATTTTTTGTTACTATTTTTAGTTCGCTCTCAATCTCTCGGACTCCCGAGGACCATTTGTGCTCATGTGTGTTTATTAAAGAAAAATAATCATATTTTGTTTACAAAACAACTTGTACTTATTTTACAAAGAAACATTTTCAAAGAACAGGTAATTTTCATGTATGCATTAATTTTTCTAACATACAAGTCAATCACACACTACCTCACATCAGTCAGGAACACTTTTGTTACTATCTCTTCCCAGCGTCTTTTACATAAATACCCTATCTTAACAAATTCATTCATTAAATTCATAACTGGCAACCCCCCGCCCACCTTACCTCCCCCACAGGTCCAAGGCCACTAAGTGACTAACCTCACACCAACCCTCCAACCCAGGAAGCATCATTCCTTTCCCTTAACCTCTCCCAAATTATGTTTTTGACGAATACACGCACTACGGGGCCTGACAGCTGAGTAGACAGCGCTCTCGACTCGTAATCCTAGCGTCCGTGTTCGATCCTCCGGTGATGGCAGAAACGAAACTGGGCAGTTTGTTTCACCCTGTTGCCCCATTTACCTAGCAGTAAATAGGTACCTGGGATTTAAACAGCTGTTACAGGTTGCTTCCTGTGTGTGTGTGTGTGTGTGTGTGTGTGTGTGTGTGTGTGTGTGTGTGTGTGTGTGTGTGTGTGTGTGTGTGTGTGTGTGTGTGCGTGTGTGTGTATGTGTGTGTGTGTGTTTGTGTGTTTGAGTGTGTGTGTGTGTGTGTGTGTGTGTGTACTCACCTAATGTGTGTGTGTGTGTGTTTGTGTGTGTGTGTGTGTGTGTGTGCGTGCGTGTGCGTGCGTGTGTGTGTGTGTGTGTGTGTGTGTGTGTGTGTGTGTGTGTGTGTATGTGTGTGTGTGTGTTTGTGTTTGAGTGTGTGTGTGTGTGTGTGTACGTGTGTGTGTATGTGTGTGTGTGTGTGTTTGTGTGTTTGAGTGTGTGTGTGTGTGTGTGTGTGTACTTACCTAATGTGTGTGTGTGTGTGTTTGTTTGTGTGTGTGTGTGTGTGCGTGCGTGTGCGTGCGTGTGTGTTTGTGTGTGTGTGTGTGTGTACTCACCTAGTTGTTCTTGCGGGGGTTGAGCTCTGGCTCTGTGGTCCCACCTCTCAACCGTCAATCAACAGGTGTACAGGTTCTTGAGCCTATTGTGCTCTATCATATATACACTTGAAACTGTGTATGGAGTCAGCCTTCTCCACATTACTGCCTAATGCATTCCATTTGTCAACCACTGACACTAAAAAAGTTTTTTCTTATATCTCTGTGGCTCATTTGGGCACTCAGTTTCCACCTGTGTCCCCTAGTGCGTGTGCCCCTTATCTTGAGGTTATCTTGAGATGATTTCGGGGCTTTAGTGTCCCAGTGGCCCGGTCCTCGACCAGGCCTTCACCCCCAGGAAGCAGCCCGTGACAGCTGACTAACACCCAGGAACCTATTTTACTGCTAGGTAACAGGGGCATAGGGTGAAAGAAACTCTGCCCATTGTTTCTCGCCGGCGCCTGGGATCGAACCCAGGACCACAGGATCACAAGTCCCGCGTGCTGTCCGCTCGGCCGACCGGCTCCCCTAGTGTTAAATAGCCTCTCTTTATCAACCCTGTCAATTCCCTTGAGAATCTTGAATGTGTTGATCATGTCCCCCCTAACTCTTCTGTCTTCCAACGAAGTGAGGTTCAATTCCCGTAGTCTCTCCTCGTAGCTTATGCCTCTCTGCTCGGGTACTAGTCTGGTGGCAAACCTTTGAACTTTTTCCAGTTTAGTTTTATGCTTGACTAGATATGGACTCCATGCTGGAGCCGCATACTCCAAGATTGGTCTGACATATGTGGTATATAATGTTCTGAAAGATTCCTTACACAAGTTTCTAAAGGCCGTTCTTATTTAGCCAACCTGGCATATGCTGCTGATGTTATCCTTTTGATATGAGCTTCAGGGGAGAGGTCTGGCGTGATATCAACCCCCAGGTCTTTCTCTCTCTCTGACTCTTGAAGTATTTCATCTCCCAAGTGATACCTTGTATCTGGTCTCCTGCTTCCTACCCCTATCTTCATTACATTCCATTTGCTTGGGTTAAACTCTAACAGCCATTTGTTCGACCATTCCTGCAGCTTGTCCAGGTCTTCTTGAAGCCTCAAGCTGTCCTCCTCTGTCTTAATCCTTCTCATAATTTTGGCGTCGTCAGCAAACATTGAGAGGAATGAGTTTATGCCCTCTGGGAGATCATTTACGTATATCAGAAACAGCATAGGTCCAAGCACAGAGCCCTGTGGGACTCCACTGGTGCCTTCACGCCATTCTGAGGTCTCAACCCTCACTATAACTCTCTGCTTCTTATTGCTTAGGTACTCCCTTATCCACTGGAGCGCCCTACTAGTTACTCCTGCCTGTTTCTCCAGCTTATGCATGAACCTTTTATGGGGTACTGTGTCAAAGGCTTTCCGACAGTCCAAAAAAACGCAGTCCGCCCATTCTTCTCTTTCTTGCCTTATCTTTGTCACCTGATCGTAGAATTCTATCAAGCCTGTAAGGCAAGATTTACCCTCCCTGAAAACATGTTGATGGGTTGTAACGAAGTCTCTTCTCTCCAGATGTGTTACTAGGTTTTTTCTCACAATCTTCTCCATCACCTTGCATGGTATACAAGTTAAGGACACTGGCCTGTAGTTCAGTGCCTCTTGTCTGTCACCCTTTTTAAGTATTGGTACTACATTAGCAGTCTTCCATATTTCCGGTAGGTCTCCCATTTCCAGTGACCTACTATACACTATGGAGAGTGGCAAGCAAAGTGCTCCTGCACACTCTTTCAATACCCATGGTGAGATTCCATCCGGCCCAACAGCTTTTCTCACATCCAGCTCCAATAGGTGCTTCTTGACCTCATCTCTTGTAATTTCGAACCTTTCCAAGGTCACCTGGTTTGCTGCCACCTCTCCTAGCGCCGTGACTTCTCCGTGTTCTATTGTAAAGACCTCCTGGAACCTTTTGTTGAGTTCTTCACACGCCTCTTTGTCATTCTTTGTGTACCTGTACCTGTGTGTGTTTGTATGTTAGTGAAAAATAAATGTAGTAGATATAAAAAATGAAAAATACATTTGTTTGAGAGGCGGGGTCCAAGAGCTAATAACTCAATTTTGTAGACACAAATAATAAATACAAGGAGTAAATACACACACAAACACACACACACACACATTAGTTGATAAAGGACTGTTTTGTGTGTATACCTATGTATACTATTATCAGGAGCGACAGACAAGTGCAGCTATGTGTGTCTATGTGTACCTGCAATTGGACTGACATGTGTACGGTAATTATCTGTGTGTTAATTGTAAAAGGAACATATTAGTGAATGTTTTTTTACGTAAATTGATTGACATATATACATGTACGCGTGTTTAGTGTTAATGTAATTTATAATGTTAGCGTGTGTACGTGTGAATGACATAGTGTCCCATCATTGTCACATTTTTTGTTACATGTTTACTATTGTCAGGAGCGACAGACAAGTGCAGCTATGTGTGTCTTTGTGTACCTGCAATTGGACTGACACGTGTACCGTAATTATCTGTGTCCGTTGTTAAGGGAACATATTAGTGAATGTTTATTTATGTAAATTGATTGACATATGTACGTGTACGCGTGTTTAGTGGTACTGTAATTTACATGGTTAACAAGTTTATGTTTGAATTACATAGCATCCCATCATTGTCTCATTTTTTGTTAATATTTTTAGTTCGCTCTCAATCTCTCGGACTCCCGAGGACCATTTGTGCTCATGTGTGTTTATTAAAGAAAAATAATCATATTTTGTTTACAAAACAACTTGTACTTATTTTACAAAGAAACATTTTCAAAGAACAGGTAATTTTCATGTATGCATTAATTTTTCTAACATACAAGTCAATCACACACTACCTCACATCAGTCAGGAACACTTTTGTTACTATCTCTTCCCAGCGTCTTTTACATAAATACCCTATCTTAACAAATTCATTCATTAAATTCATAACTGGCAACCCCCCGCCCTCCTGACCTCCCCCACAGGTCCAAGGCCACTAAGTGACTAACCTCACACCAACCCTCCAACCCAGGAAGCATCATTCCTTTCCCTTAACCTCTCCCAAATTATGTTTTTGACGAATACACGCACTACGGGGCCTGACAGCTGAGTAGACAGCGCTCTCGACTCGTAATCCTAGCGTCCGTGTTCGATCCTCCGGTGATGGCAGAAACGAAACTGGGCAGTTTGTTTCACCCTGTTGCCCCATTTACCTAGCAGTAAATAGGTACCTGGGATTTAAACAGCTGTTACAGGTTGCTTCCTGTGTGTGTGTGTGTGTGTGTGTGTGTGTGTGTGTGTGTGTGTGTGTGTGTGTGTGTGTGTGTGTGCGTGTGTGTGTATGTGTGTGTGTGTGTTTGTGTGTTTGAGTGTGTGTGTGTGTGTGTGTGTGTACTCACCTAATGTGTGTGTGTGTGTGTTTGTGTGTGTGTGTGTGTGTGTGTGCGTGCGTGTGCGTGCGTGTGTGTGTGTGTGTGTGTGTGTGTGTGTGTGTGTGTGTATGTGTGTGTGTGTGTTTGTGTTTGAGTGTGTGTGTGTGTGTGTGTACGTGTGTGTGTATGTGTGTGTGTGTGTGTTTGTGTGTTTGAGTGTGTGTGTGTGTGTGTGTGTGTACTTACCTAATGTGTGTGTGTGTGTGTTTGTTTGTGTGTGTGTGTGTGTGTGCGTGCGTGTGCGTGCGTGTGTGTTTGTGTGTGTGTGTGTGTGTACTCACCTAGTTGTTCTTGCGGGGGTTGAGCTCTGGCTCTGTGGTCCCACCTCTCAACCGTCAATCAACAGGTGTACAGGTTCTTGAGCCTATTGTGCTCTATCATATCTCCACTTGAAACTGTGTATGGAGTCAGCCTTCTCCACATTACTGCCTAATGCATTCCATTTGTCAACCACTGACACTAAAAAAGTTTTTTCTTATATCTCTGTGGCTCATGTAACACGGGTTCGGGTCCCTCTCTCTTTTCTTCCTTCTTTCTACTCCCTCTACCCGTATTCTTACTTTTATTTCTAAACCAAGGGACTCCAAAACTTTTACCAAAGCCAACTCCACGCCACGTGGTCCTAAGACGATTGACCGACTTAGGATTCTACACCCAGTATGACGTGACCTAAGCTCTGAACAAAACCCTAGAGTCACCTCTGCTGCCACCACCAGACCAGTAATACAAGAGCAATGATCGAGGTCTGGATCGATCACGCTAATTAATCAACCTAGGGGCTTGATCCCCACTATAAACGATGACCTTGAGTGTGGAATAAATTACACGGTAATGATAATTCCGATTCGATGTTAGAATCGGCGCCCAATGCAACTCTGCCTCGTGTGGACCACGTGACCAGGACAAGTATACACATAAAACACATGGAAACAATAAAATGCAAATTAATAACAAATTTAATTTATTAAAAGAAAACTAAAACAAAATCTAAATGTGTTCACTCCCTATCAATTTAACACTCCCTACTTGACCTGAGTGGCAAATGAGACTATTTCTATACTTAACAATAGCAACTATACCTTGGGCGACCACAGTTCTAGGTGTTGGGCCTGTTCTTGGGGAGAGGTAAGATGTTTGACCTCTCCTAGCTGCTTCCGTGACCACACTGATTTCTCTCTTGTCTCGTCTCCCCCAGACAGAACATTGTATCCTTGCGCCTAGTCAAAGTTCTACCCAGTTACTAGCAAGGTTTAAGTTATAACAATTAAACTCGGTTGTACTTAATTGATCCAGACTAGTTGAATTATTTTACTGAAATAAATTACACAAGCCTCTAACGGCAGAGCTGTTCCCGATCACAAAGATGGTTATTAAAACTTTGAGAAATATTAGACATGTCAACCCTGCTGACCTATGACCGCCGGTCACTCCGCCTTAAAAGTTAGATCCGATTCGTGACGTCACTGATGGTGACTTAAACTCAATAATTAGAATACTCTTGATATTGTATCCAGTACTATTATACAATACAATTTTAATGAAAAATGAATAAAGGCTAATTTTCTCTAAATTATTGAATACTATAGGATGGTTCATTATACAAAATTATGAACAAAGCGTTGGTTATTTCCACCGCGAATTCCCCTGGGGGTCAGGTCACCATGCGGCTCAGCTTCCCATTCTCTTTTGTCGATAAACCACTCTGGATAATTCTTACAACAGCCTAGTTTGTTACAACCCCCCCGCACAAGCACTTAGTAAACCTTGTTAATTTGTTAAAATTCACGAGGTTTAGTATCCAAACCCACAATTCAACTCATGCCACAAACAAAAGCTAACCTAACTAATAAAATTTGACACATAATAGTCCAACATCATAATGAACATGTTCATATTTCATAAATTTCTCAGCTGTCAACTGACAGCAATCCTCCAATATCAGGAAACATACATCCTACCCTTACTGACATAGCTAAATAACATGTCCCTACTCTACCATCAAAAACTAGCTATTAAACTCTCTTGGCTCTTCACTAGCCAAGTCCATGTGTCCTCTAGAGCCGGCCACACCGTGCTCAAACAAACATTAAAGTTATATCATCAGACTGAACTTTCAGTCATCCGGGAGCGTACTACGGAACTATCAGTTCACATCCGTGTACTAACCACTCCCCATCAATGTCAACCTTGACATGCTAAGGAACACACCTAACGTTTATTACATGTATCTAAAAATAAAAATTCCTATACTATATCACAGGTTACGGCTGACTGTACAGCCAAGTGTTCTCACTCACTAGAAGTGTCAATGTTTATATTGGTCCGCCTCTCCTGTGTTCAAACATTCTGCAAAAAAAAATAGCACAACATAATTTTCCATAACCGTTTGTTCTGGGCTGAGACAATTACACAGGGGCTTCGATTTTGATTACTGACCAATTTATAGAGCAAAATTCATATATTATACCAGAATTATTTTAAATCTGTTTTTCAACATTTAAAAAATATTGTGATTCTAACTCTGTTTTTCAACATTTAAACAAAAGTGTCCAGATGTTCTTTACACAGATGTTCAGAGCCAACTTTGTTGTTTGTATCAATTGTTCATATTGAGTAATCGAAAAAAAAAAAAATCTATGCTGCTGGATGCTGAATGTAGTCGCTGACGATGACGGTGTCGATCTTGCTTCTCCCCATGTGTAGACATCAATACCTGGTCCTCTTGTACTCCCATCCAGTACTCCTGAATGACGACAGAGTGTAGTAGAGCGGAGTGCCAAGTGACAGCTGTAGAATACTGTTACTTCGGCCATTAATCTTGCTCTCGACAGTCCACACGCCTTCGTATCAATCACAGTTCACACGGTAGTCTTGATGTTAAACTTGTCGCAGATGACCACAGCAGAGCAGAACTGGATGTACCAACGGTGTCTCTTAGCAGGAGTGATGTTAGAAGGTCGTAGAGGCGGGTTGCTTGTTTGCAGAACAGGTGAATCTCGTCTTCCATCATTGCTCACGTCATCTCAGGCGTTTCTTGATGTCACCAGGTTACTAGGCCGTAAACACCAACTGTGTATACCCTCGTACCGCCGACTTTAGGCCAAAGGAGACAATTTTGCGACCTTCTATTGGCGAGTCCCGGTACTCTGTAGGGAAACCGTGCCTTCCACCTGTGACCGCCTTACTTCTGCTTTCTTGTTACTTCAGATGACGTAATCATTAATCTTCCGGCGAAATTCTTGAGTACTGCTACGTGCTTTCCATTTCTTGACCTCTCCTCCAACACTGCTGGAATGGCTGCAGTCTTGATGACGCAGCAGGTGGGTAGTGGTGATCTCGAGACAGCTACCCCGGCGTTGTATGGCACCTCCGGTGACTGCTATAATGTGGACAGCTCGCTGGCCCTGACAACCTCGTTAGTGACGTGAGGCGTCGGCCGGGTGACTCTTGGACAGTCACTCATCCCCAAAGTAACTGATGTATGGGTTACTGGGTCTAGTGGGGGGAGGGCTTTGTGTAACGTGCCTCCCCCCTCGGTCTTTACAGACAAGGGTTCACGTGTGGCTGGAACAACTGGGTCGGCGTACCAATCAGACCTGGGAACAGACAGACACAACACAGCGGAAGCATAGATATACTCTGGGTTTGGTGGAGGTGGAACCCCAGAGCACGGTAAAAGTTGCTACCTGAGTTAAGTATAGACATAGTACATCTCATTGCCTTTACAGGAAAATCTAATCAATACTAAATTATACTAACTAAGGAAGTTACTTTACTGTACAGCGCGAGATCTCGTCACCATAGGGTGGCGAGACTGCACCTGACTACTGATGAGCGATGACAGAGGGTCATCCTCATCTTCTGACTCGTCGGTGAAGCCATGAGTCAGCACTGCTGAGTCAGGAACTAGACCCGCTGAAGGCAGTTCTAATTCCTCTCTAGCATGATAATGTTTCAATTTATTCACATGAATTGTCCTTTCCACCTGGTCCTCGAACACTCCTTTTATAACAAGATTAACTGGCCCCGCCCTTTTAATTACTCTATAGGGTCCTCGCCACCTCGGAGCTAGTTTCCTGCTCTGATTGGCGGGCGCAGCCTCATTCACTCTCAATACGAGGCTTCCTTCCTTCAACTCAAGAGGGCGCACTTTCTTGTCATAAAAATGAGCATACCGAGTCCGTGCCTTCTTGGACGCTTCAGCTGCAATATTCCATGCATTTCTCATTTTTCCAAGGACCTCTGAAGGATAGTCCTCCCCGTATGCAACATTATGTCTGTTAAGCAGACCTGAGGGGAAGTTGCATGAATTACCAGTAAACAAATGAAGTGGTTGGGTGTTAATTGATTGGTGGATGGCAGTATTCAAGGCGAACTGAACATAGGGTAGGTGTTCATCCCAGGTGTTTGCATCATGTTCAGCAAGGATTGCAAGCATATCCTTGACTGAACGATTAGTCCGTTCCGTCATTCCGTTTGCTTGTGGGTGGTAGGCCGTTGTAAAAGCCGAAGTTGTCTCTAAAATCTTACAAACTTCTCTAAATATATTCCCATTGAATTCTTGACCCCGGTCAGAGACTAAAACTTTAGGAGGTCCGAATACAGTAACGAACCTACGCAAGAATGCATCTGCAACCGTACGAGAATCCTTCTGAGGTAATGCAACTAGTGTAGTGTATCTAGACAGATGGTCAACTAGCACCAACACGTATCTGTTACCCGCATGACTGTGGTGTAAATCAATCAGATCGGCCCCCACACGATCTAACGGTTCACAAATTTCAGGAAATTCCTGAAGTGGGGCTTGTACCTTAAGGGTACCTTTCCTCCTCTGGCAACGAGGGCACGACTTCACGAAATTGATTACCTCAGAAAGTAATCCTGGAAAATAAAATAGAGACTTTGCTTTTAAGTGCGTTTTAAAGATCCCCGGATGCCCTGCAATTTTTGAAGCATGCGCAAGCTTTAACGCTGATGACCGCAACGCGTCCGGAATAACTAGCTGAAATACTGCCCTATCATTCTGGCTGTTGACATAATACAGGACGCCCTGTTTCATCTCAAAATCATGAATAGGTAAATTCTTTTTCTTTTTCGGGTATTTTCCTCCCTCTAAATACTCAATAATCTCTTTCCATCTCGGCTCGTTCATCTGGTATTCTCTCATTTTATCCGATGGAATGGTTTCAATATTTTCATTAATCTGCATTGCCGCTATATTTCTACTTAGCGTATCTGGCACAACATGTGCTGGACCAGGCTTGTACAAAATCTGGAACGAGTGGGCCGAAAGTTCGTGAGACCAGCGTGACATTCGTGGGCATTTTGTTCGCTTTTTAAATATGTGTGTTAATGCTCGATGGTCTGTGTAGATTACAAAATGCCGCTGAAATAGGTAAGGCTCGAAATACCTAACTGATTCTACTACTGCCAGTGCCTCCCGATCCGTAGCTGAATAACGAACTTCAGGTCCTTTGACCTTCCTACTGAAATAGGCTACTGGATGGGGTAAATTATCTGCGTCTCGCTGAATTAAGCACCCGCCAATAGCTATACCGCTGGCGTCAGTGTGCACTTCCCACTCTTTATCAAAATCAGGAATAGCCAATACCGGTGTCGTGATTAGTTGGTCTTTCAGTTTGCGATAGGCCTCGTCATGTTCTGATTTCCACACAAACTTCGCATTTTTCTTTGTCAGATCAGTCAGGGGTGCTGAAATGCCAGCGAAACCTTCAATGTGACGACGAAAATATCCGGCCGCCCCCAAAAACCTACGCACGTCCTTTGCTGTCCTTGGAATAGGCATGTCAGCAATGGCGCGGCAAGAATCTGGGTCAGGTCGGATACCGTCTGGGCACACCTGGAACCCCAGAAATTTGAATTTCTGAGCCGCCAAGGTGCACTTCTGAACATTCAGCCTGAAACCTGCCTGATCTAACAATTTCAAAGTCTCAGTCAAGTCCTGTAGGTGTTCCTCAAACGTCCTGGAATATATCACAACATCATCCAGGTACGCTAAAGAATGCCTACCCAGTACCGGACTAAGGATAAAGTTGATGGCCCTCTGAAACGACGAAGGCGCTGTCTTCAAACCAAACGGCATCCTACGGAATTGATAAGTGTGCCTACCATCCGAGAATGCTGTTTTTTCCCTATCCTGTTCTGCCACCGGAATCGCCCAATACGCCGATTTTGCGTCAAGAGTTGAGAAATACTTAGCAGCACCAAATTGATCTATGATCTCCTGTATTCGGGGCAACGGATACACATCACCCTTAGTTAGTTCGTTCACCTTCCGGTAGTCAACACAGAAACGATAACTACCGTCCGGTTTCCGAACTAGCACAACAGGAGAGAGCCACGGTGACGTACTAGGCTCTATCACGCCCTGTCTCAACATTTTCTGGCACTCCTCCCTGATAATGTTCTTTGCCTGTTCCGGCAACCTCCACTGTCTTGTGTACACCGGCAAATGGTCACCAGTTGGAATGGTGTGCTCGATCTTATCAAGGAGACCAATCTGGTCATCCTCTGTCGCAAACAATTTCGGGAATTTTCGTAAAACTCCTCTCAGTGCCTTCCTATCTGCCTGTGCAACATGTTGCAAATCAAGTGCTGAAATTAATTTTTCCACTTCCTCTACATTCTGTGCAACATTTCTCGTCTGGTATTGTACTTTGGATGGTGTTTTAGTGTTCAACATATTCAGTGCACTACATTGTGCAGTGACGGCTGGCGTCTCAGCTGACTCATGGTGAAAGATTTCTGTGTCCTCCACCATGGTTCCCTGAGATACCCTATCACCTGCCCTGAAGCGAAAAGTCTTATGTGAAAGATTGACAACTGGAATGAGTGCACCTTTATCGAGCACTACAACTAAGTGATGAGGAATTAATAAACTATCACATCTCCCAGCCACCTGAAGGGTGGTACCTGGTTGTATGTGACGTCCCACGGCTACTTTAATAAATTTAACCGAATGTGGTGGGCAACTCTGTTTGGTCAATGCATGCAAGGCGCATGACCTCTTAACTGTGTCTGGAAGAGACTTAAAAATCAATTTTGGATAGTGCGCATTATATTTCAGCTTCCTCTTAATCGAAGCTACAACTGGGGGATGGTCGATCATCTCCACTGGGTAGGAAGTCTGTCCCAACTGCAACCTGCAGTTCCTAGCCCCTTTTTGAGCAGACAAGGAATAATCAAATCGCGACAGAAAATCAGTTCCCATTAAGATGTGACCAGGAAAATCAAGGTTCTCTACGATCGTACATGTGTGAGGCTGCAATTCCCCATCAATCTCAAAATTAACAGTACCTTGACCTACGATCTCAATCTTTTCCCCATTGACTGCTGTTAATGTCTTTGCGCAACGTTGAAGACGTGCATACTTAAAATTGCTGAAGGCTGACTTTTTAATTACCGTTGCCTGGCTTCCTGTATCAACAAAAGCTGTCAATCTCACACCCTCCACTTTCACCTCAAAAGTAGGCCTACCATCACTAGGAGACTGCTTTCATGCTTTCGTAGGAGTGACTTCGCAATCCCTCTGTATATGCCCGCGCTTCCAGCAGGAGTAACACCTCCGCGGATCTCTGTTGGTACCCCGCGCAGGGTGGCTCGAACTTGCAGCTGAGGGCTGCTTCCCGCCTGATGAACCCGCGCCACAGTTCCTCGGCTTGGCTCCCTCGCCTTTACTTAACGCCTCTACGTATGGCGACAACTGAGTGCCCGGCGTCTCCGTGCGCATCTGCCTGTCTAAGGCTGTGGCGGCCTGGGGTTGGGGTTGAGGTATGGTGTGGGTGGCCTGGGGTTGGGGTGTGGATTGAGGTTGGGGTTGAGGTATGGTGTGGGTGGCCTCGGGTTGGGGTGTGGATTGAGGTTGGGGTTGAGGCTGAGGTATGGTGTGGGTGGCCTCGGGTTGGGGTGTGGATTGAGGTTGGGGTTGAGGCTGGTGTATGGTGTGGGTGGCCTCGGGTTGGGGTGTGGATTGAGGTTGGGGTTGAGGCTGAGGTATGGTGTGGGTGGCCTCGGGTTGGGGTGTGGATTGAGGTCGGGGTTGAGGCTGAGGTATGGTGTGGGTGGCCTCGGGTTGGGGTGTGGATTGAGGTTGGGGTAGGTATGGGGTGGCCTGGGGTTGGAATGGGTATGGGGTGGCCTGGGGTTGGAATGGGTATGGGTATGGGTATGGGGTGGCCTGGGGTTGGAATGGGTATGGGGTGGCCTGGGGTTGGAATGGGTATGGGTATGGGTATGGGAATTGAGGATGGGGTAGGTATGGGAATTGAGGATGGGGTAGGTTTTGTTGTAGTGACGGATGAGGTGTACCTAGGTGTTGTGGGTGCTGTGGTATTGGTGTTATGTTGGGTAGTTCCTGCTGTTGGTGTGGTTGTTCATGTTCCCGTTGAACGGGTTGCTGTTCTCTACCGAGCGAAGTGGGACGTCCTGCCCTACTAACTGAGGCCCCCTGTCTGCCCTGCTGGCATGGCGTCGATGTTCTTTGTGGGGGAACCCAAGACGGCTCTCCCCACTCATGGGACGACTCCTCGCAAGACTCCCCACTCATGTCAATAATAGTATCGCTACCTGAGCGATCCCCAGTGGTGTCGGAAGAGGTTCTATCCTCTACACTCCCATTCCCACTGGTCCCCACTGACTGGTCATTATCAGGGTTAAACATTTTCTGTGATTCCTGGTGTGCCACGTCTCTTCTAAACTACCCTTTAGTACACCCTCGACCCGGACTCACTACAACCGTGATCTTACACAAAAAAAAAATCACAACTCTTTTCTAAGAGAAAACTACTAAATTCCCAAAATAGGAAATACAACGATTTATCGAGAGAATCGTTGAAGTGAATCCAATGAATGAGTGTCTACCCCGCACTCGTGTCTGACCGTGAAATATCCCGCAGTTCTATTGCTGAAACCTAAGTCCTTTACGTTAAAAAAATTAAAGAATCTAATTTATATAAAACAATTTAAATGATAACGCAACTAACGCGCAGCACTCGTGATGGATTAATAAAGAATATTTACTGTACTTGAATACTAAACGCGCTTGAAGTGAGCAGCGTGGCCACTGATGACTGATGGAGCGGGACCAGCTGCGCTGAAAAAAAACTAAGTCCCGCGCTTTTTCGCTTAAACGCTGAAAAATCAAAATTTTTGTTCTGAAGGAAAATAACTAGTTTTACGTTAATAAACCGCTCTAGCGATTAATATAGACACCCAGGACCTATAAATGCTTACTAAAAATTGAATTTTTATCAAAAAACTACGTTTTTACTCAATTGCTGGACTCTGCCAATTTTCCTGACTCCGAGGGAAAAAAATTTCT
This sequence comes from Procambarus clarkii, assembly GCF_040958095.1. Taxonomy (NCBI): domain Eukaryota; kingdom Metazoa; phylum Arthropoda; class Malacostraca; order Decapoda; family Cambaridae; genus Procambarus; species Procambarus clarkii. The sequence goes on along the minus strand of NW_027189551.1, from coordinate 62,416 downwards.
ATCACCCCAAATATCACAAAACTCCTTTAATTCACAAAAATTTGGGTTTCTCGTTCCCAGATATAAATACGTTATTATTTAATACTGACGTTGTATACAGAACAATACTGACACATCGGGCGGTTTCAACACTCACTAATTCGAATTTTCGTCAAAATCAGAGATTTTCACCTCAAATGGACTCTGACAAAATTACGACACGATTTTCTCGAAAAATAACTAAATTCGGCAAAAATGTAATTATCACTGTTTAATGCTTTACGAACAGAATTACGTCCCTTGCGCGCACTAGAGAGTAATACTGACTCTAGGATATACACGAAACCTGAAAATTAGAATTTCCGCCAAAAAGTCAGATTCTAGCCCAAGCTGGACTTAGAAAGTTTTCCACCTACGTTTCTACTGAAAACAGAATTCTAAGTCTACAAACACAATTCTACCGTCTTACTGGTAAAAACTAGAAAATATCACTCGCATCGACTGGGGAATCCTAATGACGCCCAGATCATACACGTGACCCATGAATACAAATTAATTACAGTTAACGAGTTTCCGACATCGACTTAGCCGAAAACTTATCCCAAAATACTTAGAAATATACCACGGACTCTAACATTTACACGCAACTTACTATCCCTTAAACTCCTTCACTTATCTATCGTGACCGACATATAGCCCTAAGTCCAGAGGATTAACAACGCCTCTGACTTAGACTAATACAACAGGGAATAACAAAACTTAACGTACGCACTTAGCCTAATATGCAAGAAAATGCTAAACACTTTGAAAAAAATTTTAACCGGGGATTGAATTTAGGGGAAAAAAAAATTAATCTAGAACAACGCAAATAAACGGAAATTACTTTATAAATTTAAGTATACTTAATTAAAAAAATGCACTCGACTTAATCTTATAATTGCTCCTACCGGCTCGCCGTACCACACCTAGCCTAGAGGCCACACCCTCTAGGTTCCAACAGAGCGACACGCAGCTTTCAGCAACAATTATGACTAGGGACGACTCAACCTCCACTAAGTGTGCGATCACTTAGTTGTTGAATCGCTGCTAGGTAGGTTACTAGTCCGTCCCTCGGAGGCCGCAACGCCCTTCACGGATTACGTTTTTCCTAGCGTTTTGGGTCGTCTAATAACGCCCTCGGACTATCTATTGGCGTCCCACAGATATATCCGCCCCCGACAGCCCTCAAGGAACTGCTGTTGAGAGTATGGTGGCTCCCAACACCTCTGAATTAATTGCAATGGGTCGAGTATGGTACCCAGTCCAATCAACTCGGAGCGGTCTCCTTTTCAATAAATCTAGTTTAACAGCCTAATCTTACTAACTAACCTTAATCATATCAGCCCGCATGACCCAAGATTCGCCAATCCCCACTCAAACGCACTTGTGGGGCGCACTGCTAATCCCGGCCCGCGGCTGTCTCCTTAGCATCCGCGCACGTGTTCGAACGGCTAGACGCGTGAGCCTTTCAACAATTTCAAACAAAATTGTTGAAACCACCGCTGTGCACCATTGTAACCCGGGTTTGGTTCCCTCTCTCTTTTCTTCCTTCTTTCTACTCCCTCTACCCGTATTCTTACTTTTATTTCTAAACCAAGGGACTCCAAAACTTTTACCAAAGCCAACTCCACGCCACGTGGTCCTAAGACGATTGACCGACTTAGGATTCTACACCCAGTATGACGTGACCTAAGCTCTGAACAAAACCCTAGAGTCACCTCTGCTGCCACCACCAGACCAGTAATACAAGAGCAATGATCGAGGTCTGGATCGATCACGCTAATTAATCAACCTAGGGGCTTGATCCCCACTATAAACGATGACCTTGAGTGTGGAATAAATTACACGGTAATGATAATTCCGATTCGATGTTAGAATCGGCGCCCAATGCAACTCTGCCTCGTGTGGACCACGTGACCAGGACAAGTATACACATAAAACACATGGAAACAATAAAATGCAAATTAATAACAAATTTAATTTATTAAAAGAAAACTAAAACAAAATCTAAATGTGTTCACTCCCTATCAATTTAACACTCCCTACTTGACCTGAGTGGCAAATGAGACTATTTCTATACTTAACAATAGCAACTATACCTTGGGCGACCACAGTTCTAGGTGTTGGGCCTGTTCTTGGGGAGAGGTAAGATGTTTGACCTCTCCTAGCTGCTTCCGTGACCACACTGATTTCTCTCTTGTCTCGTCTCCCCCAGACAGAACATTGTATCCTTGCGCCTAGTCAAAGTTCTACCCAGTTACTAGCAAGGTTTAAGTTATAACAATTAAACTCGGTTGTACTTAATTGATCCAGACTAGTTGAATTATTTTACTGAAATAAATTACACAAGCCTCTAACGGCAGAGCTGTTCCCGATCACAAAGATGGTTATTAAAACTTTGAGAAATATTAGACATGTCAACCCTGCTGACCTATGACCGCCGGTCACTCCGCCTTAAAAGTTAGATCCGATTCGTGACGTCACTGATGGTGACTTAAACTCAATAATTAGAATACTCTTGATATTGTATCCAGTACTATTATACAATACAATTTTAATGAAAAATGAATAAAGGCTAATTTTCTCTAAATTATTGAATACTATAGGATGGTTCATTATACAAAATTATGAACAAAGCGTTGGTTATTTCCACCGCGAATTCCCCTGGGGGTCAGGTCACCATGCGGCTCAGCTTCCCATTCTCTTTTGTCGATAAACCACTCTGGATAATTCTTACAACAGCCTAGTTTGTTACACTCATTTGGGCACTCAGTTTCCACCTGTGTCCCCTAGTGCGTGTGCCCCTTATCTTGAGGTTATCTTGAGATGATTTCGGGGCTTTAGTGTCCCAGTGGCCCGGTCCTCGACCAAGCCTTCACCCCCAGGAAGCAGCCCGTGACAGCTGACTAACACCCAGGTACCTATTTTACTGCTAGGTAACAGGGGCATAGGGTGAAGGAAACTCTGCCCATTGTTTCTCGCCGGCGCCTGGGATCGAACCCAGGACCACAGGATCACAAGTCCCGCGTGCTGTCCGCTCGGCCGACCGGCTCCCCTAGTGTTAAATTGCCTCTCTTTATCAACCCTGTCAATTCCCTTGAGAATCTTGAATGTGTTGATCATGTCCCCCCTAACTCTTCTGTCTTCCAACGAAGTGAGGTTCAATTCCCGTAGTCTCTCCTCGTAGCTTATGCCTCTCTGCTCGGGAACTAGTCTGGTGGCAAACCTTTGAACTTTTTCCAGTTTAGTTTTATGCTTGACTAGATATGAACTCCATGCTGGAGCCGCATACTCCAAGATTGGTCTGACATATGTGGTATATAATGTTCTGAAAGATTCCTTACACAAGTTTCTAAAGGCCGTTCTTATTTAGCCAACCTGGCATATGCTGCTGATGTTATCCTTTTGATATGAGCTTCAGGGGAGAGGTCTGGCGTGATATCAACCCCCAGGTCTTTCTCTCTCTCTGACTCTTGAAGTATTTCATCTCCCAAGTGATACCTTGTATCTGGTCTCCTGCTTCCTACCCCTATCTTCATTACATTTCATTTGCTTGGGTTAAACTCTAACAGCCATTTGTTCGACCATTCCTGCAGCTTGTCCAGGTCTTCTTGAAGCCTCAAGCTGTCCTCCTCTGTCCTAATCCTTCTCATAATTTTGGCGTCGTCAGCAAACATTGAGAGGAATGAGTTTATGCCCTCTGGGAGATCATTTACGTATATCAGAAACAGCATAGGTCCAAGCACAGAGCCCTGTGGGACTCCACTGGTGCCTTCACGCCATTCTGAGGTCTCAACCCTCACTATAACTCTCTGCTTCTTATTGCTTAGGTACTCCCTTATCCACTGGAGCGCCCTACTAGTTACTCCTGCCTGTTTCTCCAGCTTATGCATCAACCTTTTATGGGGTACTGTGTCAAAGGCTTTCCGACAGTCCAAAAAAACGCAGTCCGCCCATTCTTCTCTTTCTTGCCTTATCTTTGTCACCTGATCGTAGAATTCTATCAAGCCTGTAAGGCAAGATTTACCCTCCCTGAACACATGTTGATGGGTTGTAACGAAGTCTCTTCTCTCCAGATGTGTTACTAGGTTTTTTCTCACAATCTTCTCCATCACCTTGCATGGTATACAAGTTAAGGACACTGGCCTGTAGTTCAGTGCCTCTTGTCTGTCACCCTTTTTAAGTATTGGTACTACATTAGCAGTCTTCCATATTTCCGGTAGGTCTCCCATTTCCAGTGACCTACTATACACTATGGAGAGTGGCAAGCAAAGTGCTCCTGCACACTCTTTCAATACCCATGGTGAGATTCCATCCGGCCCAACAGCTTTTCTCACATCCAGCTCCAATAGGTGCTTCTTGACCTCATCTCTTGTAATTTCGAACCTTTCCAAGGTCACCTGGTTTGCTGCCACCTCTCCTAGCGCCGTGACTTCTCCGTGTTCTATTGTAAAGACCTCCTGGAACCTTTTGTTGAGTTCTTCACACGCCTCTTTGTCATTCTTTGTGTACCTGTACCTGTGTGTGTTTGTATGTTAGTGAAAAATAAATGTAGTAGATATAAAAAATGAAAAATACATTTGTTTGAGAGGCGGGGTCAAGAGCTAATAACTCAATTTTGTAGACACAAATAATAAATACAAGGAGTAAATACACACACAAACACACACACACACACACATTAGTTGATAAAGGACTGTTTTGTGTGTATACCTATGTATACTATTATCAGGAGCGACAGACAAGTGCAGCTATGTGTGTCTATGTGTACCTGCAATTGGACTGACATGTGTACGGTAATTATCTGTGTGTTAATTGTAAAAGGAACATATTAGTGAATGTTTTTTTTACGTAAATTGATTGACATATATACATGTATGCGTGTTTAGTGTTAATGTAATTTATAATGTTAGCGTGTGTACGTGTGAATGACATAGTGTCCCATCATTGTCACATTTTTTGTTACATGTTTACTATTGTCAGGAGCGACAGACAAGTGCAGCTATGTGTGTCTTTGTGTACCTGCAATTGGACTGACACGTGTACCGTAATTATCTGTGTCCGTTGTTAAGGGAACATATTAGTGAATGTTTATTTATGTAAATTGATTGACATATGTACGTGTACGCGTGTTTAGTGGTACTGTAATTTACATGGTTAACAAGTTTATGTTTGAATTACATAGCATCCCATCATTGTCTCATTTTTTGTTACTATTTTTAGTTCGCTCTCAATCTCTCGGACTCCCGAGGACCATTTGTGCTCATGTGTGTTTATTAAAGAAAAATAATCATATTTTGTTTACAAAACAACTTGTACTTATTTTACAAAGAAACATTTTCAAAGAACAGGTAATTTTCATGTATGCATTAATTTTTCTAACATACAAGTCAATCACACACTACCTCACATCAGTCAGGAACACTTTTGTTACTATCTCTTCCCAGCGTCTTTTACATAAATACCCTATCTTAACAAATTCATTCATTAAATTCATAACTGGCAACCCCCCGCCCACCTGACCTCCCCCACAGGTCCAAGGCCACTAAGTGACTAACCTCACACCAACCCTCCAACCCAGGAAGCATCATTCCTTTCCCTTAACCTCTCCCAAATTATGTTTTTGACGAATACACGCACTACGGGGCCTGACAGCTGAGTAGACAGCGCTCTCGACTCGTAATCCTAGCGTCCGTGTTCGATCCTCCGGTGATGGCAGAAACGAAACTGGGCAGTTTGTTTCACCCTGTTGCCCCATTTACCTAGCAGTAAATAGGTACCTGGGATTTAAACAGCTGTTACAGGTTGCTTCCTGTGTGTGTGTGTGTGTGTGTGTGTGTGTGTGTGTGTGTGTGTGTGTGTGTGTGTGTGTGTGTGTGTGTGTGTGTGTGTGTGCGTGTGTGTGTATGTGTGTGTGTGTGTTTGTGTGTTTGAGTGTGTGTGTGTGTGTGTGTGTGTACTCACCTAATGTGTGTGTGTGTGTGTGTGTGTTTGTGTGTGTGTGTGTGCGTGCGTGTGCGTGCGTGTGTGTGTGTGTGTGTGTGTGTGTGTGTGTGTGTGTGTGTATGTGTGTGTGTGTGTTTGTGTTTGAGTGTGTGTGTGTGTGTGTGTACGTGTGTGTGTATGTGTGTGTGTGTGTTTGTGTGTTTGAGTGTGTGTGTGTGTGTGTGTGTACTTACCTAATGTGTGTGTGTGTGTGTTTGTTTGTGTGTGTGTGTGTGTGCGTGCGTGTGCGTGCGTGTGTGTGTGTGTGTGTGTGTGTGTGTGTGTGTGTGTGTGTGTGTGTGTGTATGTGTGTGTGTGTGTTTGTGTTTGAGTGTGTGTGTGTGTGTGTGTACGTGTGTGTGTATGTGTGTGTGTGTGTTTGTGTGTTTGAGTGTGTGTGTGTGTGTACTTACCTAATGTGTGTGTGTGTGTGTTTGTTTGTGTGTGTGTGTGTGTGTGCGTGCGTGTGCGTGCGTGTGTGTGTGTGTGTGTGTGTGTGTGTACTCACCTAGTTGTTCTTGCGGGGGTTGAGCTCTGGCTCTGTGGTCCCACCTCTCAACCGTCAATCAACAGGTGTACAGGTTCTTGAGCCTATTGTGCTCTATCATATCTACACTTGAAACTGTGTATGGAGTCAGCCTTCTCCACATTACTGCCTAATGCATTCCATTTGTCAACCACTGACACTAAAAAAGTTTTTTCTTATATCTCTGTGGCTCATTTGGGCACTCAGTTTCCACCTGTGTCCCCTAGTGCGTGTGCCCCTTATCTTGAGGTTATCTTGAGATGATTTCGGGGCTTTAGTGTCCCAGTGGCCCGGTCCTCGACCAAGCCTTCACCCCCAGGAAGCAGCCCGTGACAGCTGACTAACACCCAGGTACCTATTTTACTGCTAGGTAACAGGGGCATAGGGTGAAAGAAACTCTGCCCATTGTTTCTCGCCGGCGCCTGGGATCGAACCCAGGACCACAGGATCACAAGTCCCGCGTGCTGTCCGCTCGGCCGACCGGCTCCCCTAGTGTTAAATAGCCTCTCTTTATCAACCCTGTCAATTCCCTTGAGAATCTTGAATGTGTTGATCATGTCCCCCCTAACTCTTCTGTCTTCCAACGAAGTGAGGTTCAATTCCCGTAGTCTCTCCTCGTAGCTTATGCCTCTCTGCTCGGGTACTAGTCTGGTGGCAAACCTTTGAACTTTTTCCAGTTTAGTTTTATGCTTGACTAGATATGAACTCCATGCTGGAGCCGCATACTCCAAGATTGGTCTGACATATGTGGTATATAATGTTCTGAAAGATTCCTTACACAAGTTTCTAAAGGCCGTTCTTATTTAGCCAACCTGGCATATGCTGCTGATGTTATCCTTTTGATATGAGCTTCAGGGGAGAGGTCTGGCGTGATATCAACCCCCAGGTCTTTCTCTCTCTCTGACTCTTGAAGTATTTCATCTCCCAAGTGATACCTTGTATCTGGTCTCCTGCTTCCTACCCCTATCTTCATTACATTCCATTTGCTTGGGTTAAACTCTAACAGCCATTTGTTCGACCATTCCTGCAGCTTGTCCAGGTCTTTTTGAAGCCTGAAGCTGTCCTCCTCTGTCCTAATCCTTCTCATAATTTTGGCGTCGTCAGCAAACATTGAGAGGAATGAGTTTATGCCCTCTGGGAGATCATTTACGTATATCAGAAACAGCATAGGTCCAAGCACAGAGCCCTGTGGGACTCCACTGGTGCCTTCACGCCATTCTGAGGTCTCAACCCTCACTATAACTCTCTGCTTCTTATTGCTTAGGTACTCCCTTATCCACTGGAGCGCCCTACTAGTTACTCCTGCCTGTTTCTCCAGCTTATGCATCAACCTTTTATGGGGTACTGTGTCAAAGGCTTTCCGACAGTCCAAAAAAACGCAGTCCGCCCATTCTTCTCTTTCTTGCCTTATCTTTGTCACCTGATCGTAGAATTCTATCAAGCCTGTAAGGCAAGATTTACCCTCCCTGAACACATGTTGATGGGTTGTAACGAAGTCTCTTCTCTCCAGATGTGTTACTTGGTTTTTTCTCACAATCTTCTCCATCACCTTGCATGGTATACAAGTTAAGGACACTGGCCTGTAGTTCAGTGCCTCTTGTCTGTCACCCTTTTTAAGTATTGGTACTACATTAGCAGTCTTCCATATTTCCGGTAGGTCTCCCATTTCCAGTGACCTACTATACACTATGGAGAGTGGCAAGCAAAGTGCTCCTGCACACTCTTTCAATACCCATGGTGAGATTCCATCCGGCCCAACAGCTTTTCTCACATCCAGCTCCAATAGGTGCTTCTTGACCTCATCTCTTGTAATTTCGAACCTTTCCAAGGTCACCTGGTTTGCTGCCACCTCTCCTAGCGCCGTGACTTCTCCGTGTTCTATTGTAAAGACCTCCTGGAACCTTTTGTTGAGTTCTTCACACGCCTCTTTGTCATTCTTTGTGTACCTGTACCTGTGTGTGTTTGTATGTTAGTGAAAAATAAATGTAGTAGATATAAAAAATGAAAAATACATTTGTTTGAGAGGCGGGGTCCAAGAGCTAATAACTCAATTTTGTAGACACAAATAATAAATACAAGGAGTAAATACACACACAAACACACACACACACACATTAGTTGATAAAGGACTGTTTTGTGTGTATACCTATGTATACTATTATCAGGAGCGACAGACAAGTGCAGCTATGTGTGTCTATGTGTACCTGCAATTGGACTGACATGTGTACGGTAATTATCTGTGTCCGTTGTTAAGGGAACATATTAGTGAATGTTTATTTATGTAAATTGATTGACATATGTACGTGTACGCGTGTTTAGTGGTACTGTAATTTACATGGTTAACAAGTTTATGTTTGAATTACATAGTATCCCATCATTGTCTCATTTTTTGTTACTATTTTTAGTTCGCTCTCAATCTCTCGGACTCCCGAGGACCATTTGTGCTCATGTGTGTTTATTAAAGAAAAATAATCATATTTTGTTTACAAAACAACTTGTACTTATTTTACAAAGAAACATTTTCAAAGAACAGGTAATTTTCATGTATGCATTAATTTTTCTAACATACAAGTCAATCACACACTACCTCACATCAGTCAGGAACACTTTTGTTACTATCTCTTCCCAGCGTCTTTGACATAAATACCCTATCTTAACAAATTCATTCATTAAATTCATAACTGGCAACCCCCCGCCCACCCGACCTCCCCCACAGGTCCAAGGCCACTAAGTGACTAACCTCACACCAACCCTCCAACCCAGGAAGCATCATTCCTTTCCCTTAACCTCTCCCAAATTATGTTTTTGACGAATACACGCACTACGGGGCCTGACAGCTGAGTAGACAGTGCTCTCGACTCGTAATCCTAGCGTCCGTGTTCGATCCTCCGGTGATGGCAGAAACGAAACTGGGCAGTTTGTTTCACCCTGTTGCCCCATTTACCTAGCAGTAAATAGGTACCTGGGATTTAAACAGCTGTTACAGGTTGCTTCCTGTGTGTGTGTGTGTGTGTGTGTGTGTGTGTGTGTGTGTGTGTGTGTGTGTGTGTATGTGTGTGTGTGTGTTTGTGTTTGAGTGTGTGTGTTTGTACGTGTGTGTGTATGTGTGTGTGTGTGTGTTTGTGTGTTTGAGTGTGTGTGTGTGTGTGTGTGTGTACTTACCTAATGTGTGTGTGTGTGTGTTTGTTTGTGTGTGTGTGTGTGTGCGTGCGTGTGCGTGCGTGTGTGTGTGTGTGTGTGTGTGTGTGTGTGTGTGTGTGTACTCACCTAGTTGTTCTTGCGGGGGTTGAGCTCTGGCTCTGTGGTCCCACCTCTCAACCGTCAATCAACAGGTGTACAGGTTCTTGAGCCTATTGTGCTCTATCATATCTACACTTGAAACTGTGTATGGAGTCAGCCTTCTCCACATTACTGCCTAATGCATTCCATTTGTCAACCACTGACACTAAAAAAGTTTTTTCTTATATCTCTGTGGCTCATTTGGGCACTCAGTTTCCACCTGTGTCCAATAGTGCGTGTGCCCCTTATCTTGAGGTTATCTTGAGATGATTTCGGGGCTTTAGTGTCCCAGTGGCCCGGTCCTCGACCAAGCCTTCACCCCCAGGAAGCAGCCCGTGACAGCTGACTAACACCCAGGTACCTATTTTACTGCTAGGTAACAGGGGCATAGGGTGAAAGAAACTCTGCCCATTGTTTCTCGCCGGCGCCTGGGATCGAACCCAGGACCACAGGATCACAAGTCCCGCGTGCTGTCCGCTCGGCCGACCGGCTCCCCTAGTGTTAAATAGCCTCTCTTTATCAACCCTGTCAATTCCCTTGAGAATCTTGAATGTGTTGATCATGTCCCCCCTAACTCTTCTGTCTTCCAACGAAGTGAGGTTCAATTCCCGTAGTCTCTCCTCGTAGCTTATGCCTCTCTGCTCGGGTACTAGTCTGGTGGCAAACCTTTGAACTTTTTCCAGTTTAGTTTTATGCTTGACTAGATATGGACTCCATGCTGGAGCCGCATACTCCAAGATTGGTCTGACATATGTGGTATATAATGTTCTGAAAGATTCCTTACACAAGTTTCTAAAGGCCGTTCTTATTTAGCCAACCTGGCATATGCTGCTGATGTTATCCTTTTGATATGAGCTTCAGGGGAGAGGTCTGGCGTGATATCAACCCCCAGGTCTTTCTCTCTCTCTGACTCTTGAAGTATTTCATCTCCCAAGTGATACCTTGTATCTGGTCTCCTGCTTCCTACCCCTATCTTCATTACATTCCATTTGCTTGGGTTAAACTCTAACAGCCATTTGTTCGACCATTCCTGCAGCTTGTCCAGGTCTTCTTGAAGCCTCAAGCTGTCCTCCTCTGTCCTAATCCTTCTCATAATTTTGGCGTCGTCAGCAAACATTGAGAGGAATGAGTTTATGCCCTCTGGGAGATCATTTACGTATATCAGAAACAGCATAGGTCCAAGCACAGAGCCCTGTGGGACTCCACTGGTGCCTTCACGCCATTCTGAGGTCTCAACCCTCACTATAACTCTCTGCTTCTTATTGCTTAGGTACTCCCTTATCCACTGGAGTGCCCTACTAGTTACTCCTGCCTGTTTCTCCAGCTTATGCATCAACCTTTTATGGGGTACTGTGTCAAAGGCTTTCCGACAGTCCAAAAAAACGCAGTCCGCCCATTCTTCTCTTTCTTGCATTATCTTTGTCACCTGATCGTAGAATTCTATCAAGCCTGTAAGGCAAGATTTACCCTCCCTGAACACATGTTGATGGGTTGTAACGAAGTCTCTTCTCTCCAGATGTGTTACTATGTTTTTTCTCACAATCTTCTCCATCACCTTGCATGGTATACAAGTTAAGGACACTGGCCTGTAGTTCAGTGCCTCTTGTCTGTCACCCTTTTTAAGTATTGGTACTACATTAGCAGTCTTCCATATTTCCGGTAGGTCTCCCATTTCCAATGACCTACTATACACTATGGAGAGTGGCAAGCAAAGTGCTCCTGCACACTCTTTCAATACCCATGGTGAGATTCCATCCGGCCCAACAGCTTTTCTCACATCCAGCTCCAATAGGTGCTTCTTGACCTCATCTCTTGTAATTTCGAACCTTTCCAAGGTCACCTGGTTTGCTGCCACCTCTCCTAGCGCCGTGACTTCTCCGTGTTCTATTGTAAAGACCTCCTGGAACCTTTTGTTGAGTTCTTCACACGCCTCTTTGTCATTCTTTGTGTACCTGTACCTGTGTGTGTTTGTATGTTAGTGAAAAATAAATGTAGTAGATATAAAAAATGAAAAATACATTTGTTTGAGAGGCGGGGTCCAAGAGCTAATAACTCAATTTTGTAGACACAAATAATAAATACAAGGAGTAAATACACACACAAACACACACACACACACATTAGTTGATAAAGGACTGTTTTGTGTGTATACCTATGTATACTATTATCAGGAGCGACAGACAAGTGCAGCTATGTGTGTCTATGTGTACCTGCAATTGGACTGACATGTGTACGGTAATTATCTGTGTCCGTTGTTAAGGGAACATATTAGTGAATGTTTATTTATGTAAATTGATTGACATATGTACGTGTACGCGTGTTTAGTGGTACTGTAATTTACATGGTTAACAAGTTTATGTTTGAATTACATAGCATCCCATCATTGTCTCATTTTTTGTTACTATTTTTAGTTCGCTCTCAATCTCTCGGACTCCCGAGGACCATTTGTGCTCATGTGTGTTTATTAAAGAAAAATAATCATATTTTGTTTACAAAACAACTTGTACTTATTTTACAAAGAAACATTTTCAAAGAACAGGTAATTTTCATGTATGCATTAATTTTTCTAACATACAAGTCAATCACACACTACCTCACATCAGTCAGGAACACTTTTGTTACTATCTCTTCCCAGCGTCTTTTACATAAATACCCTATCTTAACAAATTCATTCATTAAATTCATAACTGGCAACCCCCCGCCCACCCGACCTCCCCCACCTCCGCGGTTGTTCAACGTCCTCCCAGCAAGCATAAGAAATATTGCCGGAACAACCGTGGACATTTTCAAGAGGAAACTAGATTTATTCCTCCAAGGAGTGCCGGACCAACCGGGCTGTGGTGGGTATGTGGGCCTGCGGGCCGCTCCAAGCAACAGCCTGGTGGACCAAACTCTCACAAGTCGAGCCTGGCCTCGGGCCGGGCTTGGGGAGTAGAAGAACTCCCAGAACCCCATCAACCAGGTATCAACCAGGTATCACAGGTCCAAGGCCACTAAGTGACTAACCTCACACCAACCCTCCAACCCAGGAAGCATCATTCCTTTCCCTTAACCTCTCCCAAATTATGTTTTTGACGAATACACGCACTACGGGGCCTGACAGCTGAGTAGACAGCGCTCTCGACTCGTAATCCTAGCGTCCGTGTTCGATCCTCCGGTGATGGCAGAAACGAAACTGGGCAGTTTGTTTCACCCTGTTGCCCCATTTACCTAGCAGTAAATAGGTACCTGGGATTTAAACAGCTGTTACAGGTTGCTTCCTGTGTGTGTGTGTGTGTGTGTGTGTGTGTGTGTGTGTGTGTGTGTGTGTGTGTGTGTGTGTGTGTGTGTGTGTGTGTGTGTGTGTGCGTGTGTGTGTATGTGTGTGTGTGTGTTTGTGTGTTTGAGTGTGTGTGTGTGTGTGTGTGTGTGTGTACTCACCTAATGTGTGTGTGTGTGTGTTTGTGTGTGTGTGTGTGTGTGTGTGCGTGTGTGTGCGTGCGTGTGTGTGTGTGTGTGTGTGTGTGTGTGTGTGTGTGTGTGTGTGTATGTGTGTGTGTGTGTTTGTGTTTGAGTGTGTGTGTGTGTGTGTGTACGTGTGTGTGTATGTGTGTGTGTGTGTGTTTGTGTGTTTGAGTGTGTGTGTGTGTGTGTGTGTGTACTTACCTAATGTGTGTGTGTGTGTGTTTGTTTGTGTGTGTGTGTGTGTGCGTGCGTGTGCGTGCGTGTGTGTTTGTGTGTGTGTGTGTGTGTACTCACCTAGTTGTTCTTGCGGGGGTTGAGCTCTGGCTCTGTGGTCCCACCTCTCAACCGTCAATCAACAGGTGTACAGGTTCTTGAGCCTATTGTGCTCTATCATATCTACACTTGAAACTGTGTATGGAGTCAGCCTTCTCCACATTACTGCCTAATGCATTCCATTTGTCAACCACTGACACTAAAAAAGTTTTTTCTTATATCTCTGTGGCTCATTTGGGCACTCAGTTTCCACCTGTGTCCCCTAGTGCGTGTGCCCCTTATCTTGAGGTTATCTTGAGATGATTTCGGGGCTTTAGTGTCCCAGTGGCCCGGTCCTCGACCAAGCCTTCACCCCCCAGGAAGCAGCCCGTGACAGCTGACTAACACCCAGGAACCTATTTTACTGCTAGGTAACAGGGGCATAGGGTGAAAGAAACTCTGCCCATTGTTTCTCGCCGGCGCCTGGGATCGAACCCAGGACCACAGGATCACAAGTCCCGCGTGCTGTCCGCTCGGCCGACCGGCTCCCCTAGTGTTAAATAGCCTCTCTTTATCAACCCTGTCAATTCCCTTGAGAATCTTGAATGTGTTGATCATGTCCCCCCTAACTCTTCTGTCTTCCAACGAAGTGAGGTTCAATTCCCGTAGTCTCTCCTCGTAGCTTATGCCTCTCTGCTCGGGTACTAGTCTGGTGGCAAACCTTTGAACTTTTTCCAGTTTAGTTTTATGCTTGACTAGATATGGACTCCATGCTGGAGCCGCATACTCCAAGATTGGTCTGACATATGTGGTATATAATGTTCTGAAAGATTCCTTACACAAGTTTCTAAAGGCCGTTCTTATTTAGCCAACCTGGCATATGCTGCTGATGTTATCCTTTTGATATGAGCTTCAGGGGAGAGGTCTGGCGTGATATCAACCCCCAGGTCTTTCTCTCTCTCTGACTCTTGAAGTATTTCATCTCCCAAGTGATACCTTGTATCTGGTCTCCTGCTTCCTACCCCTATCTTCATTACATTCCATTTGCTTGGGTTAAACTCTAACAGCCATTTGTTCGACCATTCCTGCAGCTTGTCCAGGTCTTCTTGAAGCCTCAAGCTGTCCTCCTCTGTCTTAATCCTTCTCATAATTTTGGCGTCGTCAGCAAACATTGAGAGGAATGAGTTTATGCCCTCTGGGAGATCATTTACGTATATCAGAAACAGCATAGGTCCAAGCACAGAGCCCTGTGGGACTCCACTGGTGCCTTCACGCCATTCTGAGGTCTCAACCCTCACTATAACTCTCTGCTTCTTATTGCTTAGGTACTCCCTTATCCACTGGAGCGCCCTACTAGTTACTCCTGCCTGTTTCTCCAGCTTATGCATCAACCTTTTATGGGGTACTGTGTCAAAGGCTTTCCGACAGTCCAAAAAAACGCAGTCCGCCCATTCTTCTCTTTCTTGCCTTATCTTTGTCACCTGATCGTAGAATTCTATCAAGCCTGTAAGGCAAGATTTACCCTCCCTGAAAACATGTTGATGGGTTGTAACGAAGTCTCTTCTCTCCAGATGTGTTACTAGGTTTTTTCTCACAATCTTCTCCATCACCTTGCATGGTATACAAGTTAAGGACACTGGCCTGTAGTTCAGTGCCTCTTGTCTGTCACCCTTTTTAAGTATTGGTACTACATTAGCAGTCTTCCATATTTCCGGTAGGTCTCCCATTTCCAGTGACCTACTATACACTATGGAGAGTGGCAAGCAAAGTGCTCCTGCACACTCTTTCAATACCCATGGTGAGATTCCATCCGGCCCAACAGCTTTTCTCACATCCAGCTCCAATAGGTGCTTCTTGACCTCATCTCTTGTAATTTCGAACCTTTCCAAGGTCACCTGGTTTGCTGCCACCTCTCCTAGCGCCGTGACTTCTCCGTGTTCTATTGTAAAGACCTCCTGGAACCTTTTGTTGAGTTCTTCACACGCCTCTTTGCCATTCTTTGTGTACCTGTACCTGTGTGTGTTTGTATGTTAGTGAAAAATAAATGTAGTAGATATAAAAAATGAAAAATACATTTGTTTGAGAGGCGGGGTCCAAGAGCTAATAACTCAATTTTGTAGACACAAATAATAAATACAAGGAGTAAATACACACACAAACACACACACACACACATTAGTTGATAAAGGACTGTTTTGTGTGTATACCTATGTATACTATTATCAGGAGCGACAGACAAGTGCAGCTATGTGTGTCTATGTGTACCTGCAATTGGACTGACATGTGTACGGTAATTATCTGTGTGTTAATTGTAAAAGGAACATATTAGTGAATGTTTTTTTACGTAAATTGATTGACATATATACATGTACGCGTGTTTAGTGTTAATGTAATTTATAATGTTAGCGTGTGTACGTGTGAATGACATAGTGTCCCATCATTGTCACATTTTTTGTTACATGTTTACTATTGTCAGGAGCGACAGACAAGTGCAGCTATGTGTGTCTTTGTGTACCTGCAATTGGACTGACACGTGTACCGTAATTATCTGTGTCCGTTGTTAAGGGAACATATTAGTGAATGTTTATTTATGTAAATTGATTGACATATGTACGTGTACGCGTGTTTAGTGGTACTGTAATTTACATGGTTAACAAGTTTATGTTTGAATTACATAGCATCCCATCATTGTCTCATTTTTTGTTACTATTTTTAGTTCGCTCTCAATCTCTCGGACTCCCGAGGACCATTTGTGCTCATGTGTGTTTATTAAAGAAAAATAATCATATTTTGTTTACAAAACAACTTGTACTTATTTTACAAAGAAACATTTTCAAAGAACAGGTAATTTTCATGTATGCATTAATTTTTCTAACATACAAGTCAATCACACACTACCTCACATCAGTCAGGAACACTTTTGTTACTATCTCTTCCCAGCGTCTTTTACATAAATACCCTATCTTAACAAATTCATTCATTAAATTCATAACTGGCAACCCCCCGCCCTCCTGACCTCCCCCACAGGTCCAAGGCCACTAAGTGACTAACCTCACACCAACCCTCCAACCCAGGAAGCATCATTCCTTTCCCTTAACCTCTCCCAAATTATGTTTTTGACGAATACACGCACTACGGGGCCTGACAGCTGAGTAGACAGCGCTCTCGACTCGTAATCCTAGCGTCCGTGTTCGATCCTCCGGTGATGGCAGAAACGAAACTGGGCAGTTTGTTTCACCCTGTTGCCCCATTTACCTAGCAGTAAATAGGTACCTGGGATTTAAACAGCTGTTACAGGTTGCTTCCTGTGTGTGTGTGTGTGTGTGTGTGTGTGTGTGTGTGTGTGTGTGTGTGTGTGTGTGTGTGTGTGTGTGTGTGTGTGTGTGTGTGCGTGTGTGTGTATGTGTGTGTGTGTGTTTGTGTGTTTGAGTGTGTGTGTGTGTGTGTGTGTGTACTCACCTAATGTGTGTGTGTGTGTGTTTGTGTGTGTGTGTGTGTGTGTGTGCGTGCGTGTGCGTGCGTGTGTGTGTGTGTGTGTGTGTGTGTGTGTGTGTGTGTGTATGTGTGTGTGTGTGTTTGTGTTTGAGTGTGTGTGTGTGTGTGTGTACGTGTGTGTGTATGTGTGTGTGTGTGTGTTTGTGTGTTTGAGTGTGTGTGTGTGTGTGTGTGTGTACTTACCTAATGTGTGTGTGTGTGTGTTTGTTTGTGTGTGTGTGTGTGTGTGCGTGCGTGTGCGTGCGTGTGTGTTTGTGTGTGTGTGTGTGTGTACTCACCTAGTTGTTCTTGCGGGGGTTGAGCTCTGGCTCTGTGGTCCCACCTCTCAACCGTCAATCAACAGGTGTACAGGTTCTTGAGCCTATTGTGCTCTATCATATCTCCACTTGAAACTGTGTATGGAGTCAGCCTTCTCCA
>NW_027189551.1:0-40000 GCF_040958095.1 Procambarus clarkii | reverse complement strand
GTGCCTTCACGCCATTCTGAGGTCTCAACCCTCACTATAACTCTCTGCTTCTTATTGCTTAGGTACTCCCTTATCCACTGGAGCGCCCTACTAGTTACTCCTGCCTGTTTCTCCAGCTTATGCATCAACCTTTTATGGGGTACTGTGTCAAAGGCTTTCCGACAGTCCAAAAAAACGCAGTCCGCCCATTCTTCTCTTTCTTGCCTTATCTTTGTCACCTGATCGTAGAATTCTATCAAGCCTGTAAGGCAAGATTTACCCTCCCTGAACACATGTTGATGGGTTGTAACGAAGTCTCTTCTCTCCAGATGTGTTACTAGGTTTTTTCTCACAATCTTCTCCATCACCTTGCATGGTATACAAGTTAAGGACACTGGCCTGTAGTTCAGTGCCTCTTGTCTGTCACCCTTTTTAAGTATTGGTACTACATTAGCAGTCTTCCATATTTCCGGTAGGTCTCCCATTTCCAGTGACCTACTATACACTATGGAGAGTGGCAAGCAAAGTGCTCCTGCACACTCTTTCAATACCCATGGTGAGATTCCATCCGGCCCAACAGCTTTTCTCACATCCAGCTCCAATAGGTGCTTCTTGACCTCATCTCTTGTAATTTCGAACCTTTCCAAGGTCACCTGGTTTGCTGCCACCTCTCCTAGCGCCGTGACTTCTCCGTGTTCTATTGTAAAGACCTCCTGGAACCTTTTGTTGAGTTCTTCACACGCCTCTTTGTCATTCTTTGTGTACCTGTACCTGTGTGTGTTTGTATGTTAGTGAAAAATAAATGTAGTAGATATAAAAAATGAAAAATACATTTGTTTGAGAGGCGGGGTCCAAGAGCTAATAACTCAATTTTGTAGACACAAATAATAAATACAAGGAGTAAATACACACACAAACACACACACACACACATTAGTTGATAAAGGACTGTTTTGTGTGTATACCTATGTATACTATTATCAGGAGCGACAGACAAGTGCAGCTATGTGTGTCTATGTGTACCTGCAATTGGACTGACATGTGTACGGTAATTATCTGTGTGTTAATTGTAAAAGGAACATATTAGTGAATGTTTTTTTACGTAAATTGATTGACATATATACATGTACGCGTGTTTAGTGTTAATGTAATTTATAATGTTAGCGTGTGTACGTGTGAATGACATAGTGTCCCATCATTGTCACATTTTTTGTTACATGTTTACTATTGTCAGGAGCGACAGACAAGTGCAGCTATGTGTGTCTTTGTGTACCTGCAATTGGACTGACACGTGTACGGTAATTATCTGTGTCCGTTGTTAAGGGAACATATTAGTGAATGTTTATTTATGTAAATTGATTGACATATGTACGTGTACGCGTGTTTAGTGGTACTGTAATTTACATGGTTAACAAGTTTATGTTTGAATTACATAGCATCCCATCATTGTCTCATTTTTTGTTACTATTTTTAGTTCGCTCTCAATCTCTCGGACTCCCGAGGACCATTTGTGCTCATGTGTGTTTATTAAAGAAAAATAATCATATTTTGTTTACAAAACAACTTGTACTTATTTTACAAAGAAACATTTTCAAAGAACAGGTAATTTTCATGTATGCATTAATTTTTCTAACATACAAGTCAATCACACACTACCTCACATCAGTCAGGAACACTTTTGTTACTATCTCTTCCCAGCGTCTTTTACATAAATACCCTATCTTAACAAATTCATTCATTAAATTCATAACTGGCAACCCCCCGCCCACCTTACCTCCCCCACAGGTCCAAGGCCACTAAGTGACTAACCTCACACCAACCCTCCAACCCAGGAAGCATCATTCCTTTCCCTTAACCTCTCCCAAATTATGTTTTTGACGAATACACGCACTACGGGGCCTGACAGCTGAGTAGACAGCGCTCTCGACTCGTAATCCTAGCGTCCGTGTTCGATCCTCCGGTGATGGCAGAAACGAAACTGGGCAGTTTGTTTCACCCTGTTGCCCCATTTACCTAGCAGTAAATAGGTACCTGGGATTTAAACAGCTGTTACAGGTTGCTTCCTGTGTGTGTGTGTGTGTGTGTGTGTGTGTGTGTGTGTGTGTGTGTGTGTGTGTGTGTGTGTGTGTGTGTGTGTGTGTGTGTGTGTGTGTGTGTGCGTGTGTGTGTATGTGTGTGTGTGTGTTTGTGTGTTTGAGTGTGTGTGTGTGTGTGTGTGTGTGTGTGTACTCACCTAATGTGTGTGTGTGTGTGTTTGTGTGTGTGTGTGTGTGTGTGTGCGTGCGTGTGCGTGCGTGTGTGTGTGTGTGTGTGTGTGTGTGTGTGTGTGTGTGTGTGTGTGTATGTGTGTGTGTGTGTTTGTGTTTGAGTGTGTGTGTGTGTGTGTGTACGTGTGTGTGTATGTGTGTGTGTGTGTGTTTGTGTGTTTGAGTGTGTGTGTGTGTGTGTGTGTGTACTTACCTAATGTGTGTGTGTGTGTGTTTGTTTGTGTGTGTGTGTGTGTGCGTGCGTGTGCGTGCGTGTGTGTTTGTGTGTGTGTGTGTGTGTACTCACCTAGTTGTTCTTGCGGGGGTTGAGCTCTGGCTCTGTGGTCCCACCTCTCAACCGTCAATCAACAGGTGTACAGGTTCTTGAGCCTATTGTGCTCTATCATATCTACACTTGAAACTGTGTATGGAGTCAGCCTTCTCCACATTACTGCCTAATGCATTCCATTTGTCAACCACTGACACTAAAAAAGTTTTTTCTTATATCTCTGTGGCTCATTTGGGCACTCAGTTTCCACCTGTGTCCCCTAGTGCGTGTGCCCCTTATCTTGAGGTTATCTTGAGATGATTTCGGGGCTTTAGTGTCCCAGTGGCCCGGTCCTCGACCAGGCCTTCACCCCCAGGAAGCAGCCCGTGACAGCTGACTAACACCCAGGAACCTATTTTACTGCTAGGTAACAGGGGCATAGGGTGAAAGAAACTCTGCCCATTGTTTCTCGCCGGCGCCTGGGATCGAACCCAGGACCACAGGATCACAAGTCCCGCGTGCTGTCCGCTCGGCCGACCGGCTCCCCTAGTGTTAAATAGCCTCTCTTTATCAACCCTGTCAATTCCCTTGAGAATCTTGAATGTGTTGATCATGTCCCCCCTAACTCTTCTGTCTTCCAACGAAGTGAGGTTCAATTCCCGTAGTCTCTCCTCGTAGCTTATGCCTCTCTGCTCGGGTACTAGTCTGGTGGCAAACCTTTGAACTTTTTCCAGTTTAGTTTTATGCTTGACTAGATATGGACTCCATGCTGGAGCCGCATACTCCAAGATTGGTCTGACATATGTGGTATATAATGTTCTGAAAGATTCCTTACACAAGTTTCTAAAGGCCGTTCTTATTTAGCCAACCTGGCATATGCTGCTGATGTTATCCTTTTGATATGAGCTTCAGGGGAGAGGTCTGGCGTGATATCAACCCCCAGGTCTTTCTCTCTCTCTGACTCTTGAAGTATTTCATCTCCCAAGTGATACCTTGTATCTGGTCTCCTGCTTCCTACCCCTATCTTCATTACATTCCATTTGCTTGGGTTAAACTCTAACAGCCATTTGTTCGACCATTCCTGCAGCTTGTCCAGGTCTTCTTGAAGCCTCAAGCTGTCCTCCTCTGTCTTAATCCTTCTCATAATTTTGGCGTCGTCAGCAAACATTGAGAGGAATGAGTTTATGCCCTCTGGGAGATCATTTACGTATATCAGAAACAGCATAGGTCCAAGCACAGAGCCCTGTGGGACTCCACTGGTGCCTTCACGCCATTCTGAGGTCTCAACCCTCACTATAACTCTCTGCTTCTTATTGCTTAGGTACTCCCTTATCCACTGGAGCGCCCTACTAGTTACTCCTGCCTGTTTCTCCAGCTTATGCATGAACCTTTTATGGGGTACTGTGTCAAAGGCTTTCCGACAGTCCAAAAAAACGCAGTCCGCCCATTCTTCTCTTTCTTGCCTTATCTTTGTCACCTGATCGTAGAATTCAATCAAGCCTGTAAGGCAAGATTTACCCTCCCTGAAAACATGTTGATGGGTTGTAACGAAGTCTCTTCTCTCCAGATGTGTTACTAGGTTTTTTCTCACAATCTTCTCCATCACCTTGCATGGTATACAAGTTAAGGACACTGGCCTGTAGTTCAGTGCCTCTTGTCTGTCACCCTTTTTAAGTATTGGTACTACATTAGCAGTCTTCCATATTTCCGGTAGGTCTCCCATTTCCAGTGACCTACTATACACTATGGAGAGTGGCAAGCAAAGTGCTCCTGCACACTCTTTCAATACCCATGGTGAGATTCCATCCGGCCCAACAGCTTTTCTCACATCCAGCTCCAATAGGTGCTTCTTGACCTCATCTCTTGTAATTTCGAACCTTTCCAAGGTCACCTGGTTTGCTGCCACCTCTCCTAGCGCCGTGACTTCTCCGTGTTCTATTGTAAAGACCTCCTGGAACCTTTTGTTGAGTTCTTCACACGCCTCTTTGTCATTCTTTGTGTACCTGTACCTGTGTGTGTTTGTATGTTAGTGAAAAATAAATGTAGTAGATATAAAAAATGAAAAATACATTTGTTTGAGAGGCGGGGTCCAAGAGCTAATAACTCAATTTTGTAGACACAAATAATAAATACAAGGAGTAAATACACACACAAACACACACACACACACATTAGTTGATAAAGGACTGTTTTGTGTGTATACCTATGTATACTATTATCAGGAGCGACAGACAAGTGCAGCTATGTGTGTCTATGTGTACCTGCAATTGGACTGACATGTGTACGGTAATTATCTGTGTGTTAATTGTAAAAGGAACATATTAGTGAATGTTTTTTTACGTAAATTGATTGACATATATACATGTACGCGTGTTTAGTGTTAATGTAATTTATAATGTTAGCGTGTGTACGTGTGAATGACATAGTGTCCCATCATTGTCACATTTTTTGTTACATGTTTACTATTGTCAGGAGCGACAGACAAGTGCAGCTATGTGTGTCTTTGTGTACCTGCAATTGGACTGACACGTGTACCGTAATTATCTGTGTCCGTTGTTAAGGGAACATATTAGTGAATGTTTATTTATGTAAATTGATTGACATATGTACGTGTACGCGTGTTTAGTGGTACTGTAATTTACATGGTTAACAAGTTTATGTTTGAATTACATAGCATCCCATCATTGTCTCATTTTTTGTTACTATTTTTAGTTCGCTCTCAATCTCTCGGACTCCCGAGGACCATTTGTGCTCATGTGTGTTTATTAAAGAAAAATAATCATATTTTGTTTACAAAACAACTTGTACTTATTTTACAAAGAAACATTTTCAAAGAACAGGTAATTTTCATGTATGCATTAATTTTTCTAACATACAAGTCAATCACACACTACCTCACATCAGTCAGGAACACTTTTGTTACTATCTCTTCCCAGCGTCTTTTACATAAATACCCTATCTTAACAAATTCATTCATTAAATTCATAACTGGCAACCCCCCGCCCTCCTGACCTCCCCCACAGGTCCAAGGCCACTAAGTGACTAACCTCACACCAACCCTCCAACCCAGGAAGCATCATTCCTTTCCCTTAACCTCTCCCAAATTATGTTTTTGACGAATACACGCACTACGGGGCCTGACAGCTGAGTAGACAGCGCTCTCGACTCGTAATCCTAGCGTCCGTGTTCGATCCTCCGGTGATGGCAGAAACGAAACTGGGCAGTTTGTTTCACCCTGTTGCCCCATTTACCTAGCAGTAAATAGGTACCTGGGATTTAAACAGCTGTTACAGGTTGCTTCCTGTGTGTGTGTGTGTGTGTGTGTGTGTGTGTGTGTGTGTGTGTGTGTGTGTGTGTGTGTGTGTGTGTGTGTGTGTGCGTGTGTGTGTATGTGTGTGTGTGTGTTTGTGTGTTTGAGTGTGTGTGTGTGTGTGTGTGTGTACTCACCTAATGTGTGTGTGTGTGTGTTTGTGTGTGTGTGTGTGTGTGTGTGCGTGCGTGTGCGTGCGTGTGTGTGTGTGTGTGTGTGTGTGTGTGTGTGTGTGTGTATGTGTGTGTGTGTGTTTGTGTTTGAGTGTGTGTGTGTGTGTGTGTACGTGTGTGTGTATGTGTGTGTGTGTGTGTTTGTGTGTTTGAGTGTGTGTGTGTGTGTGTGTGTGTACTTACCTAATGTGTGTGTGTGTGTGTTTGTTTGTGTGTGTGTGTGTGTGTGCGTGCGTGTGCGTGCGTGTGTGTTTGTGTGTGTGTGTGTGTGTACTCACCTAGTTGTTCTTGCGGGGGCTGAGCTCTGGCTCTGTGGTCCCACCTCTCAACCGTCAATCAACAGGTGTACAGGTTCTTGAGCCTATTGTGCTCTATCATATCTCCACTTGAAACTGTGTATGGAGTCAGCCTTCTCCACATTACTGCCTAATGCATTCCATTTGTCAACCACTGACACTAAAAAAGTTTTTTCTTATATCTCTGTGGCTCATTTGGGCACTCAGTTTCCACCTGTGTCCCCTAGTGCGTGTGCCCCTTATCTTGAGGTTATCTTGAGATGATTTCGGGGCTTTAGTGTCCCAGTGGCCCGGTCCTCGACCAAGCCTTCACCCCCAGGAAGCAGCCCGTGACAGCTGACTAACACCCAGGTACCTATTTTACTGCTAGGTAACAGGGGCATAGGGTGAAGGAAACTCTGCCCATTGTTTCTCGCCGGCGCCTGGGATCGAACCCAGGACCACAGGATCACAAGTCCCGCGTGCTGTCCGCTCGGCCGACCGGCTCCCCTAGTGTTAAATTGCCTCTCTTTATCAACCCTGTCAATTCCCTTGAGAATCTTGAATGTGTTGATCATGTCCCCCCTAACTCTTCTGTCTTCCAACGAAGTGAGGTTCAATTCCCGTAGTCTCTCCTCGTAGCTTATGCCTCTCTGCTCGGGAACTAGTCTGGTGGCAAACCTTTGAACTTTTTCCAGTTTAGTTTTATGCTTGACTAGATATGAACTCCATGCTGGAGCCGCATACTCCAAGATTGGTCTGACATATGTGGTATATAATGTTCTGAAAGATTCCTTACACAAGTTTCTAAAGGCCGTTCTTATTTAGCCAACCTGGCATATGCTGCTGATGTTATCCTTTTGATATGAGCTTCAGGGGAGAGGTCTGGCGTGATATCAACCCCCAGGTCTTTCTCTCTCTCTGACTCTTGAAGTATTTCATCTCCCAAGTGATACCTTGTATCTGGTCTCCTGCTTCCTACCCCTATCTTCATTACATTTCATTTGCTTGGGTTAAATTCTAACAGCCATTTGTTCGACCATTCCTGCAGCTTGTCCAGGTCTTCTTGAAGCCTCAAGCTGTCCTCCTCTGTCCTAATCCTTCTCATAATTTTGGCGTCGTCAGCAAACATTGAGAGGAATGAGTTTATGCCCTCTGGGAGATCATTTACGTATATCAGAAACAGCATAGGTCCAAGCACAGAGCCCTGTGGGACTCCACTGGTGCCTTCACGCCATTCTGAGGTCTCAACCCTCACTATAACTCTCTGCTTCTTATTGCTTAGGTACTCCCTTATCCACTGGAGCGCCCTACTAGTTACTCCTGCCTGTTTCTCCAGCTTATGCATCAACCTTTTATGGGGTACTGTGTCAAAGGCTTTCCGACAGTCCAAAAAAACGCAGTCCGCCCATTCTTCTCTTTCTTGCCTTATCTTTGTCACCTGATCGTAGAATTCTATCAAGCCTGTAAGGCAAGATTTACCCTCCCTGAACACATGTTGATGGGTTGTAACGAAGTCTCTTCTCTCCAGATGTGTTACTAGGTTTTTTCTCACAATCTTCTCCATCACCTTGCATGGTATACAAGTTAAGGACACTGGCCTGTAGTTCAGTGCCTCTTGTCTGTCACCCTTTTTAAGTATTGGTACTACATTAGCAGTCTTCCATATTTCCGGTAGGTCTCCCATTTCCAGTGACCTACTATACACTATGGAGAGTGGCAAGCAAAGTGCTCCTGCACACTCTTTCAATACCCATGGTGAGATTCCATCCGGCCCAACAGCTTTTCTCACATCCAGCTCCAATAGGTGCTTCTTGACCTCATCTCTTGTAATTTCGAACCTTTCCAAGGTCACCTGGTTTGCTGCCACCTCTCCTAGCGCCGTGACTTCTCCGTGTTCTATTGTAAAGACCTCCTGGAACCTTTTGTTGAGTTCTTCACACGCCTCTTTGTCATTCTTTGTGTACCTGTACCTGTGTGTGTTTGTATGTTAGTGAAAAATAAATGTAGTAGATATAAAAAATGAAAAATACATTTGTTTGAGAGGCGGGGTCAAGAGCTAATAACTCAATTTTGTAGACACAAATAATAAATACAAGGAGTAAATACACACACAAACACACACACACACACACATTAGTTGATAAAGGACTGTTTTGTGTGTATACCTATGTATACTATTATCAGGAGCGACAGACAAGTGCAGCTATGTGTGTCTATGTGTACCTGCAATTCGACTGACATGTGTACGGTAATTATCTGTGTGTTAATTGTAAAAGGAACATATTAGTGAATGTTTTTTTTACGTAAATTGATTGACATATATACATGTATGCGTGTTTAGTGTTAATGTAATTTATAATGTTAGCGTGTGTACGTGTGAATGACATAGTGTCCCATCATTGTCACATTTTTTGTTACATGTTTACTATTGTCAGGAGCGACAGACAAGTGCAGCTATGTGTGTCTTTGTGTACCTGCAATTGGACTGACACGTGTACCGTAATTATCTGTGTCCGTTGTTAAGGGAACATATTAGTGAATGTTTATTTATGTAAATTGATTGACATATGTACGTGTACGCGTGTTTAGTGGTACTGTAATTTACATGGTTAACAAGTTTATGTTTGAATTACATAGCATCCCATCATTGTCTCATTTTTTGTTACTATTTTTAGTTCGCTCTCAATCTCTCGGACTCCCGAGGACCATTTGTGCTCATGTGTGTTTATTAAAGAAAAATAATCATATTTTGTTTACAAAACAACTTGTACTTATTTTACAAAGAAACATTTTCAAAGAACAGGTAATTTTCATGTATGCATTAATTTTTCTAACATACAAGTCAATCACACACTACCTCACATCAGTCAGGAACACTTTTGTTACTATCTCTTCCCAGCGTCTTTTACATAAATACCCTATCTTAACAAATTCATTCATTAAATTCATAACTGGCAACCCCCCGCCCACCTGACCTCCCCCACAGGTCCAAGGCCACTAAGTGACTAACCTCACACCAACCCTCCAACCCAGGAAGCATCATTCCTTTCCCTTAACCTCTCCCAAATTATGTTTTTGACGAATACACGCACTACGGGGCCTGACAGCTGAGTAGACAGCGCTCTCGACTCGTAATCCTAGCGTCCGTGTTCGATCCTCCGGTGATGGCAGAAACGAAACTGGGCAGTTTGTTTCACCCTGTTGCCCCATTTACCTAGCAGTAAATAGGTACCTGGGATTTAAACAGCTGTTACAGGTTGCTTCCTGTGTGTGTGTGTGTGTGTGTGTGTGTGTGTGTGTGTGTGTGTGTGTGTGTGTGTGTGTGTGTGTGTGTGTGTGTGTGTGTGTGTGTGTGTGTGTGTGTGTGTGTGTGCGTGTGTGTGTATGTGTGTGTGTGTGTTTGTGTGTTTGAGTGTGTGTGTGTGTGTGTGTGTGTACTCACCTAATGTGTGTGTGTGTGTGTGTTTGTGTGTGTGTGTGTGCGTGCGTGTGCGTGCGTGTGTGTGTGTGTGTGTGTGTGTGTGTGTGTGTGTGTGTGTATGTGTGTGTGTGTGTTTGTGTTTGAGTGTGTGTGTGTGTGTGTGTACGTGTGTGTGTATGTGTGTGTGTGTGTTTGTGTGTTTGAGTGTGTGTGTGTGTGTGTGTGTACTTACCTAATGTGTGTGTGTGTGTGTTTGTTTGTGTGTGTGTGTGTGTGCGTGCGTGTGCGTGCGTGTGTGTGTGTGTGTGTGTGTGTGTGTGTGTGTGTGTGTGTGTGTGTGTGTATGTGTGTGTGTGTGTTTGTGTTTGAGTGTGTGTGTGTGTGTGTGTACGTGTGTGTGTATGTGTGTGTGTGTGTTTGTGTGTTTGAGTGTGTGTGTGTGTGTGTGTGTGTACTTACCTAATGTGTGTGTGTGTGTGTTTGTTTGTGTGTGTGTGTGTGTGTGCGTGCGTGTGCGTGCGTGTGTGTGTGTGTGTGTGTGTGTGTGTACTCACCTAGTTGTTCTTGCGGGGGTTGAGCTCTGGCTCTGTGGTCCCACCTCTCAACCGTCAATCAACAGGTGTACAGGTTCTTGAGCCTATTGTGCTCTATCATATCTACACTTGAAACTGTGTATGGAGTCAGCCTTCTCCACATTACTGCCTAATGCATTCCATTTGTCAACCACTGACACTAAAAAAGTTTTTTCTTATATCTCTGTGGCTCATTTGGGCACTCAGTTTCCACCTGTGTCCCCTAGTGCGTGTGCCCCTTATCTTGAGGTTATCTTGAGATGATTTCGGGGCTTTAGTGTCCCAGTGGCCCGGTCCTCGACCAAGCCTTCACCCCCAGGAAGCAGCCCGTGACAGCTGACTAACACCCAGGTACCTATTTTACTGCTAGGTAACAGGGGCATAGGGTGAAAGAAACTCTGCCCATTGTTTCTCGCCGGCGCCTGGGATCGAACCCAGGACCACAGGATCACAAGTCCCGCGTGCTGTCCGCTCGGCCGACCGGCTCCCCTAGTGTTAAATAGCCTCTCTTTATCAACCCTGTCAATTCCCTTGAGAATCTTGAATGTGTTGATCATGTCCCCCCTAACTCTTCTGTCTTCCAACGAAGTGAGGTTCAATTCCCGTAGTCTCTCCTCGTAGCTTATGCCTCTCTGCTCGGGTACTAGTCTGGTGGCAAACCTTTGAACTTTTTCCAGTTTAGTTTTATGCTTGACTAGATATGAACTCCATGCTGGAGCCGCATACTCCAAGATTGGTCTGACATATGTGGTATATAATGTTCTGAAAGATTCCTTACACAAGTTTCTAAAGGCCGTTCTTATTTAGCCAACCTGGCATATGCTGCTGATGTTATCCTTTTGATATGAGCTTCAGGGGAGAGGTCTGGCGTGATATCAACCCCCAGGTCTTTCTCTCTCTCTGACTCTTGAAGTATTTCATCTCCCAAGTGATACCTTGTATCTGGTCTCCTGCTTCCTACCCCTATCTTCATTACATTCCATTTGCTTGGGTTAAACTCTAACAGCCATTTGTTCGACCATTCCTGCAGCTTGTCCAGGTCTTTTTCAAGCCTCAAGCTGTCCTCCTCTGTCCTAATCCTTCTCATAATTTTGGCGTCGTCAGCAAACATTGAGAGGAATGAGTTTATGCCCTCTGGGAGATCATTTACGTATATCAGAAACAGCATAGGTCCAAGCACAGAGCCCTGTGGGACTCCACTGGTGCCTTCACGCCATTCTGAGGTCTCAACCCTCACTATAACTCTCTGCTTCTTATTGCTTAGGTACTCCCTTATCCACTGGAGCGCCCTACTAGTTACTCCTGCCTGTTTCTCCAGCTTATGCATCAACCTTTTATGGGGTACTGTGTCAAAGGCTTTCCGACAGTCCAAAAAAACGCAGTCCGCCCATTCTTCTCTTTCTTGCCTTATCTTTGTCACCTGATCGTAGAATTCTATCAAGCCTGTAAGGCAAGATTTACCCTCCCTGAACACATGTTGATGGGTTGTAACGAAGTCTCTTCTCTCCAGATGTGTTACTTGGTTTTTTCTCACAATCTTCTCCATCACCTTGCATGGTATACAAGTTAAGGACACTGGCCTGTAGTTCAGTGCCTCTTGTCTGTCACCCTTTTTAAGTATTGGTACTACATTAGCAGTCTTCCATATTTCCGGTAGGTCTCCCATTTCCAGTGACCTACTATACACTATGGAGAGTGGCAAGCAAAGTGCTCCTGCACACTCTTTCAATACCCATGGTGAGATTCCATCCGGCCCAACAGCTTTTCTCACATCCAGCTCCAATAGGTGCTTCTTGACCTCATCTCTTGTAATTTCGAACCTTTCCAAGGTCACCTGGTTTGCTGCCACCTCTCCTAGCGCCGTGACTTCTCCGTGTTCTATTGTAAAGACCTCCTGGAACCTTTTGTTGAGTTCTTCACACGCCTCTTTGTCATTCTTTGTGTACCTGTACCTGTGTGTGTTTGTATGTTAGTGAAAAATAAATGTAGTAGATATAAAAAATGAAAAATACATTTGTTTGAGAGGCGGGGTCCAAGAGCTAATAACTCAATTTTGTAGACACAAATAATAAATACAAGGAGTAAATACACACACAAACACACACACACACACATTAGTTGATAAAGGACTGTTTTGTGTGTATACCTATGTATACTATTATCAGGAGCGACAGACAAGTGCAGCTATGTGTGTCTATGTGTACCTGCAATTGGACTGACATGTGTACGGTAATTATCTGTGTCCGTTGTTAAGGGAACATATTAGTGAATGTTTATTTATGTAAATTGATTGACATATGTACGTGTACGCGTGTTTAGTGGTACTGTAATTTACATGGTTAACAAGTTTATGTTTGAATTACATAGTATCCCATCATTGTCTCATTTTTTGTTACTATTTTTAGTTCGCTCTCAATCTCTCGGACTCCCGAGGACCATTTGTGCTCATGTGTGTTTATTAAAGAAAAATAATCATATTTTGTTTACAAAACAACTTGTACTTATTTTACAAAGAAACATTTTCAAAGAACAGGTAATTTTCATGTATGCATTAATTTTTCTAACATACAAGTCAATCACACACTACCTCACATCAGTCAGGAACACTTTTGTTACTATCTCTTCCCAGCGTCTTTGACATAAATACCCTATCTTAACAAATTCATTCATTAAATTCATAACTGGCAACCCCCCGCCCACCCGACCTCCCCCACAGGTCCAAGGCCACTAAGTGACTAACCTCACACCAACCCTCCAACCCAGGAAGCATCATTCCTTTCCCTTAACCTCTCCCAAATTATGTTTTTGACGAATACACGCACTACGGGGCCTGACAGCTGAGTAGACAGTGCTCTCGACTCGTAATCCTAGCGTCCGTGTTCGATCCTCCGGTGATGGCAGAAACGAAACTGGGCAGTTTGTTTCACCCTGTTGCCCCATTTACCTAGCAGTAAATAGGTACCTGGGATTTAAACAGCTGTTACAGGTTGCTTCCTGTGTGTGTGTGTGTGTGTGTGTGTGTGTGTGTGTGTGTGTGTGTGTGTGTGTGTATGTGTGTGTGTGTGTTTGTGTTTGAGTGTGTGTGTGTGTACGTGTGTGTGTATGTGTGTGTGTGTGTGTTTGTGTGTTTGAGTGTGTGTGTGTGTATGTGTGTGTACTTACCTAATGTGTGTGTGTGTGTGTTTGTTTGTGTGTGTGTGTGTGTGCGTGCGTGTGCGTGCGTGTGTGTGTGTGTGTGTGTGTGTGTGTGTGTGTGTGTGTACTCACCTAGTTGTTCTTGCGGGGGTTGAGCTCTGGCTCTGTGGTCCCACCTCTCAACCGTCAATCAACAGGTGTACAGGTTCTTGAGCCTATTGTGCTCTATCATATCTACACTTGAAACTGTGTATGGAGTCAGCCTTCTCCACATTACTGCCTAATGCATTCCATTTGTCAACCACTGACACTAAAAAAGTTTTTTCTTATATCTCTGTGGCTCATTTGGGCACTCAGTTTCCACCTGTGTCCCCTAGTGCGTGTGCCCCTTATCTTGAGGTTATCTTGAGATGATTTCGGGGCTTTAGTGTCCCAGTGGCCCGGTCCTCGACCAAGCCTTCACCCCCAGGAAGCAGCCCGTGACAGCTGACTAACACCCAGGTACCTATTTTACTGCTAGGTAACAGGGGCATAGGGTGAAAGAAACTCTGCCCATTGTTTCTCGCCGGCGCCTGGGATCGAACCCAGGACCACAGGATCACAAGTCCCGCGTGCTGTCCGCTCGGCCGACCGGCTCCCCTAGTGTTAAATAGCCTCTCTTTATCAACCCTGTCAATTCCCTTGAGAATCTTGAATGTGTTGATCATGTCCCCCCTAACTCTTCTGTCTTCCAACGAAGTGAGGTTCAATTCCCGTAGTCTCTCCTCGTAGCTTATGCCTCTCTGCTCGGGTACTAGTCTGGTGGCAAACCTTTGAACTTTTTCCAGTTTAGTTTTATGCTTGACTAGATATGGACTCCATGCTGGAGCCGCATACTCCAAGATTGGTCTGACATATGTGGTATATAATGTTCTGAAAGATTCCTTACACAAGTTTCTAAAGGCCGTTCTTATTTAGCCAACCTGGCATATGCTGCTGATGTTATCCTTTTGATATGAGCTTCAGGGGAGAGGTCTGGCGTGATATCAACCCCCAGGTCTTTCTCTCTCTCTGACTCTTGAAGTATTTCATCTCCCAAGTGATACCTTGTATCTGGTCTCCTGCTTCCTACCCCTATCTTCATTACATTCCATTTGCTTGGGTTAAACTCTAACAGCCATTTGTTCGACCATTCCTGCAGCTTGTCCAGGTCTTCTTGAAGCCTCAAGCTGTCCTCCTCTGTCCTAATCCTTCTCATAATTTTGGCGTCGTCAGCAAACATTGAGAGGAATGAGTTTATGCCCTCTGGGAGATCATTTACGTATATCAGAAACAGCATAGGTCCAAGCACAGAGCCCTGTGGGACTCCACTGGTGCCTTCACGCCATTCTGAGGTCTCAACCCTCACTATAACTCTCTGCTTCTTATTGCTTAGGTACTCCCTTATCCACTGGAGCGCCCTACTAGTTACTCCTGCCTGTTTCTCCAGCTTATGCATCAACCTTTTATGGGGTACTGTGTCAAAGGCTTTCCGACAGTCCAAAAAAACGCAGTCCGCCCATTCTTCTCTTTCTTGCATTATCTTTGTCACCTGATCGTAGAATTCTATCAAGCCTGTAAGGCAAGATTTACCCTCCCTGAACACATGTTGATGGGTTGTAACGAAGTCTCTTCTCTCCAGATGTGTTACTATGTTTTTTCTCACAATCTTCTCCATCACCTTGCATGGTATACAAGTTAAGGACACTGGCCTGTAGTTCAGTGCCTCTTGTCTGTCACCCTTTTTAAGTATTGGTACTACATTAGCAGTCTTCCATATTTCCGGTAGGTCTCCCATTTCCAATGACCTACTATACACTATGGAGAGTGGCAAGCAAAGTGCTCCTGCACACTCTTTCAATACCCATGGTGAGATTCCATCCGGCCCAACAGCTTTTCTCACATCCAGCTCCAATAGGTGCTTCTTGACCTCATCTCTTGTAATTTCGAACCTTTCCAAGGTCACCTGGTTTGCTGCCACCTCTCCTAGCGCCGTGACTTCTCCGTGT
Organism: Procambarus clarkii; assembly: GCF_040958095.1. Classification (NCBI taxonomy): domain Eukaryota; kingdom Metazoa; phylum Arthropoda; class Malacostraca; order Decapoda; family Cambaridae; genus Procambarus; species Procambarus clarkii. The sequence goes on along the minus strand of NW_027189551.1, from coordinate 24,591 downwards.
TCTATTGTAAAGACCTCCTGGAACCTTTTGTTGAGTTCTTCACACGCCTCTTTGTCATTCTTTGTGTACCTGTACCTGTGTGTGTTTGTATGTTAGTGAAAAATAAATGTAGTAGATATAAAAAATGAAAAATACATTTGTTTGAGAGGCGGGGTCCAAGAGCTAATAACTCAATTTTGTAGACACAAATAATAAATACAAGGAGTAAATACACACACAAACACACACACACACACATTAGTTGATAAAGGACTGTTTTGTGTGTATACCTATGTATACTATTATCAGGAGCGACAGACAAGTGCAGCTATGTGTGTCTATGTGTACCTGCAATTGGACTGACATGTGTACGGTAATTATCTGTGTCCGTTGTTAAGGGAACATATTAGTGAATGTTTATTTATGTAAATTGATTGACATATGTACGTGTACGCGTGTTTAGTGGTACTGTAATTTACATGGTTAACAAGTTTATGTTTGAATTACATAGTATCCCATCATTGTCTCATTTTTTGTTACTATTTTTAGTTCGCTCTCAATCTCTCGGACTCCCGAGGACCATTTGTGCTCATGTGTGTTTATTAAAGAAAAATAATCATATTTTGTTTACAAAACAACTTGTACTTATTTTACAAAGAAACATTTTCAAAGAACAGGTAATTTTCATGTATGCATTAATTTTTCTAACATACAAGTCAATCACACACTACCTCACATCAGTCAGGAACACTTTTGTTACTATCTCTTCCCAGCGTCTTTGACATAAATACCCTATCTTAACAAATTCATTCATTAAATTCATAACTGGCAACCCCCCGCCCACCCGACCTCCCCCACAGGTCCAAGGCCACTAAGTGACTAACCTCACACCAACCCTCCAACCCAGGAAGCATCATTCCTTTCCCTTAACCTCTCCCAAATTATGTTTTTGACGAATACACGCACTACGGGGCCTGACAGCTGAGTAGACAGTGCTCTCGACTCGTAATCCTAGCGTCCGTGTTCGATCCTCCGGTGATGGCAGAAACGAAACTGGGCAGTTTGTTTCACCCTGTTGCCCCATTTACCTAGCAGTAAATAGGTACCTGGGATTTAAACAGCTGTTACAGGTTGCTTCCTGTGTGTGTGTGTGTGTGTGTGTGTGTGTGTGTGTGTGTGTGTGTGTGTGTGTATGTGTGTGTGTGTGTTTGTGTTTGAGTGTGTGTGTGTGTACGTGTGTGTGTATGTGTGTGTGTGTGTGTTTGTGTGTTTGAGTGTGTGTGTGTGTGTGTGTGTGTACTTACCTAATGTGTGTGTGTGTGTGTTTGTTTGTGTGTGTGTGTGTGTGCGTGCGTGTGCGTGCGTGTGTGTGTGTGTGTGTGTGTGTGTGTGTGTGTGTACTCACCTAGTTGTTCTTGCGGGGGTTGAGCTCTGGCTCTGTGGTCCCACCTCTCAACCGTCAATCAACAGGTGTACAGGTTCTTGAGCCTATTGTGCTCTATCATATCTACACTTGAAACTGTGTATGGAGTCAGCCTTCTCCACATTACTGCCTAATGCATTCCATTTGTCAACCACTGACACTAAAAAAGTTTTTTCTTATATCTCTGTGGCTCATTTGGGCACTCAGTTTCCACCTGTGTCCCCTAGTGCGTGTGCCCCTTATCTTGAGGTTATCTTGAGATGATTTCGGGGCTTTAGTGTCCCAGTGGCCCGGTCCTCGACCAAGCCTTCACCCCCAGGAAGCAGCCCGTGACAGCTGACTAACACCCAGGTACCTATTTTACTGCTAGGTAACAGGGGCATAGGGTGAAAGAAACTCTGCCCATTGTTTCTCGCCGGCGCCTGGGATCGAACCCAGGACCACAGGATCACAAGTCCCGCGTGCTGTCCGCTCGGCCGACCGGCTCCCCTAGTGTTAAATAGCCTCTCTTTATCAACCCTGTCAATTCCCTTGAGAATCTTGAATGTGTTGATCATGTCCCCCCTAACTCTTCTGTCTTCCAACGAAGTGAGGTTCAATTCCCGTAGTCTCTCCTCGTAGCTTATGCCTCTCTGCTCGGGTACTAGTCTGGTGGCAAACCTTTGAACTTTTTCCAGTTTAGTTTTATGCTTGACTAGATATGGACTCCATGCTGGAGCCGCATACTCCAAGATTGGTCTGACATATGTGGTATATAATGTTCTGAAAGATTCCTTACACAAGTTTCTAAAGGCCGTTCTTATTTAGCCAACCTGGCATATGCTGCTGATGTTATCCTTTTGATATGAGCTTCAGGGGAGAGGTCTGGCGTGATATCAACCCCCAGGTCTTTCTCTCTCTCTGACTCTTGAAGTATTTCATCTCCCAAGTGATACCTTGTATCTGGTCTCCTGCTTCCTACCCCTATCTTCATTACATTCCATTTGCTTGGGTTAAACTCTAACAGCCATTTGTTCGACCATTCCTGCAGCTTGTCCAGGTCTTCTTGAAGCCTCAAGCTGTCCTCCTCTGTCCTAATCCTTCTCATAATTTTGGCGTCGTCAGCAAACATTGAGAGGAATGAGTTTATGCCCTCTGGGAGATCATTTACGTATATCAGAAACAGCATAGGTCCAAGCACAGAGCCCTGTGGGACTCCACTGGTGCCTTCACGCCATTCTGAGGTCTCAACCCTCACTATAACTCTCTGCTTCTTATTGCTTAGGTACTCCCTTATCCACTGGAGCGCCCTACTAGTTACTCCTGCCTGTTTCTCCAGCTTATGCATCAACCTTTTATGGGGTACTGTGTCAAAGGCTTTCCGACAGTCCAAAAAAACGCAGTCCGCCCATTCTTCTCTTTCTTGCATTATCTTTGTCACCTGATCGTAGAATTCTATCAAGCCTGTAAGGCAAGATTTACCCTCCCTGAACACATGTTGATGGGTTGTAACGAAGTCTCTTCTCTCCAGATGTGTTACTATGTTTTTTCTCACAATCTTCTCCATCACCTTGCATGGTATACAAGTTAAGGACACTGGCCTGTAGTTCAGTGCCTCTTGTCTGTCACCCTTTTTAAGTATTGGTACTACATTAGCAGTCTTCCATATTTCCGGTAGGTCTCCCATTTCCAATGACCTACTATACACTATGGAGAGTGGCAAGCAAAGTGCTCCTGCACACTCTTTCAATACCCATGGTGAGATTCCATCCGGCCCAACAGCTTTTCTCACATCCAGCTCCAATAGGTGCTTCTTGACCTCATCTCTTGTAATTTCGAACCTTTCCAAGGTCACCTGGTTTGCTGCCACCTCTCCTAGCGCCGTGACTTCTCCGTGTTCTATTGTAAAGACCTCCTGGAACCTTTTGTTGAGTTCTTCACACGCCTCTTTGTCATTCTTTGTGTACCTGTACCTGTGTGTGTTTGTATGTTAGTGAAAAATAAATGTAGTAGATATAAAAAATGAAAAATACATTTGTTTGAGAGGCGGGGTCCAAGAGCTAATAACTCAATTTTGTAGACACAAATAATAAATACAAGGAGTAAATACACACACAAACACACACACACACACATTAGTTGATAAAGGACTGTTTTGTGTGTATACCTATGTATACTATTATCAGGAGCGACAGACAAGTGCAGCTATGTGTGTCTATGTGTACCTGCAATTGGACTGACATGTGTACGGTAATTATCTGTGTCCGTTGTTAAGGGAACATATTAGTGAATGTTTATTTATGTAAATTGATTGACATATGTACGTGTACGCGTGTTTAGTGGTACTGTAATTTACATGGTTAACAAGTTTATGTTTGAATTACATAGTATCCCATCATTGTCTCATTTTTTGTTACTATTTTTAGTTCGCTCTCAATCTCTCGGACTCCCGAGGACCATTTGTGCTCATGTGTGTTTATTAAAGAAAAATAATCATATTTTGTTTACAAAACAACTTGTACTTATTTTACAAAGAAACATTTTCAAAGAACAGGTAATTTTCATGTATGCATTAATTTTTCTAACATACAAGTCAATCACACACTACCTCACATCAGTCAGGAACACTTTTGTTACTATCTCTTCCCAGCGTCTTTGACATAAATACCCTATCTTAACAAATTCATTCATTAAATTCATAACTGGCAACCCCCCGCCCACCCGACCTCCCCCACAGGTCCAAGGCCACTAAGTGACTAACCTCACACCAACCCTCCAATCCAGGAAGCATCATTCCTTTCCCTTAACCTCTCCCAAATTATGTTTTTGACGAATACACGCACTACGGGGCCTGACAGCTGAGTAGACAGTGCTCTCGACTCGTAATCCTAGCGTCCGTGTTCGATCCTCCGGTGATGGCAGAAACGAAACTGGGCAGTTTGTTTCACCCTGTTGCCCCATTTACCTAGCAGTAAATAGGTACCTGGGATTTAAACAGCTGTTACAGGTTGCTTCCTGTGTGTGTGTGTGTGTGTGTGTGTGTGTGTGTGTGTGTGTGTGTGTGTGTGTGTATGTGTGTGTGTGTGTTTGTGTTTGAGTGTGTGTGTGTGTACGTGTGTGTGTATGTGTGTGTGTGTGTGTTTGTGTGTTTGAGTGTGTGTGTGTGTGTGTGTGTGTACTTACCTAATGTGTGTGTGTGTGTGTTTGTTTGTGTGTGTGTGTGTGTGCGTGCGTGTGCGTGCGTGTGTGTGTGTGTGTGTGTGTGTGTGTGTGTGTGTGTGTGTGTACTCACCTAGTTGTTCTTGCGGGGGTTGAGCTCTGGCTCTGTGGTCCCACCTCTCAACCGTCAATCAACAGGTGTACAGGTTCTTGAGCCTATTGTGCTCTATCATATCTACACTTGAAACTGTGTATGGAGTCAGCCTTCTCCACATTACTGCCTAATGCATTCCATTTGTCAACCACTGACACTAAAAAAGTTTTTTCTTATATCTCTGTGGCTCATTTGGGCACTCAGTTTCCACCTGTGTCCCCTAGTGCGTGTGCCCCTTATCTTGAGGTTATCTTGAGATGATTTCGGGGCTTTAGTGTCCCAGTGGCCCGGTCCTCGACCAAGCCTTCACCCCCAGGAAGCAGCCCGTGACAGCTGACTAACACCCAGGTACCTATTTTACTGCTAGGTAACAGGGGCATAGGGTGAAAGAAACTCTGCCCATTGTTTCTCGCCGGCGCCTGGGATCGAACCCAGGACCACAGGATCACAAGTCCCGCGTGCTGTCCGCTCGGCCGACCGGCTCCCCTAGTGTTAAATAGCCTCTCTTTATCAACCCTGTCAATTCCCTTGAGAATCTTGAATGTGTTGATCATGTCCCCCCTAACTCTTCTGTCTTCCAACGAAGTGAGGTTCAATTCCCGTAGTCTCTCCTCGTAGCTTATGCCTCTCTGCTCGGGTACTAGTCTGGTGGCAAACCTTTGAACTTTTTCCAGTTTAGTTTTATGCTTGACTAGATATGGACTCCATGCTGGAGCCGCATACTCCAAGATTGGTCTGACATATGTGGTATATAATGTTCTGAAAGATTCCTTACACAAGTTTCTAAAGGCCGTTCTTATTTAGCCAACCTGGCATATGCTGCTGATGTTATCCTTTTGATATGAGCTTCAGGGGAGAGGTCTGGCGTGATATCAACCCCCAGGTCTTTCTCTCTCTCTGACTCTTGAAGTATTTCATCTCCCAAGTGATACCTTGTATCTGGTCTCCTGCTTCCTACCCCTATCTTCATTACATTCCATTTGCTTGGGTTAAACTCTAACAGCCATTTGTTCGACCATTCCTGCAGCTTGTCCAGGTCTTCTTGAAGCCTCAAGCTGTCCTCCTCTGTCCTAATCCTTCTCATAATTTTGGCGTCGTCAGCAAACATTGAGAGGAATGAGTTTATGCCCTCTGGGAGATCATTTACGTATATCAGAAACAGCATAGGTCCAAGCACAGAGCCCTGTGGGACTCCACTGGTGCCTTCACGCCATTCTGAGGTCTCAACCCTCACTATAACTCTCTGCTTCTTATTGCTTAGGTACTCCCTTATCCACTGGAGCGCCCTACTAGTTACTCGTGCCTGTTTCTCCAGCTTATGCATCAACCTTTTATGGGGTACTGTGTCAAAGGCTTTCCGACAGTCCAAAAAAACGCAGTCCGCCCATTCTTCTCTTTCTTGCATTATCTTTGTCACCTGATCGTAGAATTCTATCAAGCCTGTAAGGCAAGATTTACCCTCCCTGAACACATGTTGATGGGTTGTAACGAAGTCTCTTCTCTCCAGATGTGTTACTATGTTTTTTCTCACAATCTTCTCCATCACCTTGCATGGTATACAAGTTAAGGACACTGGCCTGTAGTTCAGTGCCTCTTGTCTGTCACCCTTTTTAAGTATTGGTACTACATTAGCAGTCTTCCATATTTCCGGTAGGTCTCCCATTTCCAATGACCTACTATACACTATGGAGAGTGGCAAGCAAAGTGCTCCTGCACACTCTTTCAATACCCATGGTGAGATTCCATCCGGCCCAACAGCTTTTCTCACATCCAGCTCCAATAGGTGCTTCTTGACCTCATCTCTTGTAATTTCGAACCTTTCCAAGGTCACCTGGTTTGCTGCCACCTCTCCTAGCGCCGTGACTTCTCCGTGTTCTATTGTAAAGACCTCCTGGAACCTTTTGTTGAGTTCTTCACACGCCTCTTTGTCATTCTTTGTGTACCTGTACCTGTGTGTGTTTGTATGTTAGTGAAAAATAAATGTAGTAGATATAAAAAATGAAAAATACATTTGTTTGAGAGGCGGGGTCCAAGAGCTAATAACTCAATTTTGTAGACACAAATAATAAATACAAGGAGTAAATACACACACAAACACACACACACACACATTAGTTGATAAAGGACTGTTTTGTGTGTATACCTATGTATACTATTATCAGGAGCGACGGACAAGTGCAGCTATGTGTGTCTATGTGTACCTGCAATTGGACTGACATGTGTACGGTAATTATCTGTGTCCGTTGTTAAGGGAACATATTAGTGAATGTTTATTTATGTAAATTGATTGACATATGTACGTGTACGCGTGTTTAGTGGTACTGTAATTTACATGGTTAACAAGTTTATGTTTGAATTACATAGTATCCCATCATTGTCTCATTTTTTGTTACTATTTTTAGTTCGCTCTCAATCTCTCGGACTCCCGAGGACCATTTGTGCTCATGTGTGTTTATTAAAGAAAAATAATCATATTTTGTTTACAAAACAACTTGTACTTATTTTACAAAGAAACATTTTCAAAGAACAGGTAATTTTCATGTATGCATTAATTTTTCTAACATACAAGTCAATCACACACTACCTCACATCAGTCAGGAACACTTTTGTTACTATCTCTTCCCAGCGTCTTTGACATAAATACCCTATCTTAACAAATTCATTCATTAAATTCATAACTGGCAACCCCCCGCCCACCCGACCTCCCCCACAGGTCCAAGGCCACTAAGTGACTAACCTCACACCAACCCTCCAACCCAGGAAGCATCATTCCTTTCCCTTAACCTCTCCCAAATTATGTTTTTGACGAATACACGCACTACGGGGCCTGACAGCTGAGTAGACAGTGCTCTCGACTCGTAATCCTAGCGTCCGTGTTCGATCCTCCGGTGATGGCAGAAACGAAACTGGGCAGTTTGTTTCACCCTGTTGCCCCATTTACCTAGCAGTAAATAGGTACCTGGGATTTAAACAGCTGTTACAGGTTGCTTCCTGTGTGTGTGTGTGTGTGTGTGTGTGTGTGTGTGTGTGTGTGTGTGTGTGTGTGTGTATGTGTGTGTGTGTGTTTGTGTTTGAGTGTGTGTGTGTGTACGTGTGTGTGTATGTGTGTGTGTGTGTGTTTGTGTGTTTGAGTGTGTGTGTGTGTGTGTGTGTGTACTTACCTAATGTGTGTGTGTGTGTTTGTTTGTGTGTGTGTGTGTGTGCGTGCGTGTGCGTGCGTGTGTGTGTGTGTGTGTGTGTGTGTGTGTGTGTGTGTGTGTGTGTACTCACCTAGTTGTTCTTGCGGGGGTTGAGCTCTGGCTCTGTGGTCCCACCTCTCAACCGTCAATCAACAGGTGTACAGGTTCTTGAGCCTATTGTGCTCTATCATATCTACACTTGAAACTGTGTATGGAGTCAGCCTTCTCCACATTACTGCCTAATGCATTCCATTTGTCAACCACTGACACTAAAAAAGTTTTTTCTAATATTTCTGTGGCTCATTTGGGCACTCATTTTCCACCTGTGTCCCCTAGTGCGTGTGCCCCTTATCTTGAGGTTATCTTGAGATGATTTCGGGGCTTTAGTGTCCCAGTGGCCCGGTCCTCGACCAAGCCTTCACCCCCAGGAAGCAGCCCGTGACAGCTGACTAACACCCAGGTACCTATTTTACTGCTAGGTAACAGGGGCATAGGGTGAAAGAAACTCTGCCCATTGTTTCTCGCCGGCGCCTGGGATCGAACCCAGGACCACAGGATCACAAGTCCCGCGTGCTGTCCGCTCGGCCGACCGGCTCCCCTAGTGTTAAATAGCCTCTCTTTATCAACCCTGTCAATTCCCTTGAGAATCTTGAATGTGTTGATCATGTCCCCCCTAACTCTTCTGTCTTCCAACGAAGTGAGGTTCAATTCCCGTAGTCTCTCCTCGTAGCTTATGCCTCTCTGCTCGGGTACTAGTCTGGTGGCAAACCTTTGAACTTTTTCCAGTTTAGTTTTATGCTTGACTAGATATGGACTCCATGCTGGAGCCGCATACTCCAAGATTGGTCTGACATATGTGGTATATAATGTTCTGAAAGATTCCTTACACAAGTTTCTAAAGGCCGTTCTTATTTAGCCAACCTGGCATATGCTGCTGATGTTATCCTTTTGATATGAGCTTCAGGGGAGAGGTCTGGCGTGATATCAACCCCCAGGTCTTTCTCTCTCTCTGACTCTTGAAGTATTTCATCTCCCAAGTGATACCTTGTATCTGGTCTCCTGCTTCCTACCCCTATCTTCATTACATTCCATTTGCTTGGGTTAAACTCTAACAGCCATTTGTTCGACCATTCCTGCAGCTTGTCCAGGTCTTCTTGAAGCCTCAAGCTGTCCTCCTCTGTCCTAATCCTTCTCATAATTTTGGCGTCGTCAGCAAACATTGAGAGGAATGAGTTTATGCCCTCTGGGAGATCATTTACGTATATCAGAAACAGCATAGGTCCAAGCACAGAGCCCTGTGGGACTCCACTGGTGCCTTCACGCCATTCTGAGGTCTCAACCCTCACTATAACTCTCTGCTTCTTATTGCTTAGGTACTCCCTTATCCACTGGAGCGCCCTACTAGTTACTCCTGCCTGTTTCTCCAGCTTATGCATCAACCTTTTATGGGGTACTGTGTCAAAGGCTTTCCGACAGTCCAAAAAAACGCAGTCCGCCCATTCTTCTCTTTCTTGCATTATCTTTGTCACCTGATCGTAGAATTCTATCAAGCCTGTAAGGCAAGATTTACCCTCCCTGAACACATGTTGATGGGTTGTAACGAAGTCTCTTCTCTCCAGATGTGTTACTATGTTTTTTCTCACAATCTTCTCCATCACCTTGCATGGTATACAAGTTAAGGACACTGGCCTGTAGTTCAGTGCCTCTTGTCTGTCACCCTTTTTAAGTATTGGTACTACATTAGCAGTCTTCCATATTTCCGGTAGGTCTCCCATTTCCAATGACCTACTATACACTATGGAGAGTGGCAAGCAAAGTGCTCCTGCACACTCTTTCAATACCCATGGTGAGATTCCATCCGGCCCAACAGCTTTTCTCACATCCAGCTCCAATAGGTGCTTCTTGACCTCATCTCTTGTAATTTCGAACCTTTCCAAGGTCACCTGGTTTGCTGCCACCTCTCCTAGCGCCGTGACTTCTCCGTGTTCTATTGTAAAGACCTCCTGGAACCTTTTGTTGAGTTCTTCACACGCCTCTTTGTCATTCTTTGTGTACCTGTACCTGTGTGTGTTTGTATGTTAGTGAAAAATAAATGTAGTAGATATAAAAAATGAAAAATACATTTGTTTGAGAGGCGGGGTCCAAGAGCTAATAACTCAATTTTGTAGACACAAATAATAAATACAAGGAGTAAATACACACACAAACACACACACACACACATTAGTTGATAAAGGACTGTTTTGTGTGTATACCTATGTATACTATTATCAGGAGCGACGGACAAGTGCAGCTATGTGTGTCTATGTGTACCTGCAATTGGACTGACATGTGTACGGTAATTATCTGTGTCCGTTGTTAAGGGAACATATTAGTGAATGTTTATTTATGTAAATTGATTGACATATGTACGTGTACGCGTGTTTAGTGGTACTGTAATTTACATGGTTAACAAGTTTATGTTTGAATTACATAGTATCCCATCATTGTCTCATTTTTTGTTACTATTTTTAGTTCGCTCTCAATCTCTCGGACTCCCGAGGACCATTTGTGCTCATGTGTGTTTATTAAAGAAAAATAATCATATTTTGTTTACAAAACAACTTGTACTTATTTTACAAAGAAACATTTTCAAAGAACAGGTAATTTTCATGTATGCATTAATTTTTCTAACATACAAGTCAATCACACACTACCTCACATCAGTCAGGAACACTTTTGTTACTATCTCTTCCCAGCGTCTTTGACATAAATACCCTATCTTAACAAATTCATTCATTAAATTCATAACTGGCAACCCCCCGCCCACCCGACCTCCCCCACAGGTCCAAGGCCACTAAGTGACTAACCTCACACCAACCCTCCAACCCAGGAAGCATCATTCCTTTCCCTTAACCTCTCCCAAATTATGTTTTTGACGAATACACGCACTACGGGGCCTGACAGCTGAGTAGACAGTGCTCTCGACTCGTAATCCTAGCGTCCGTGTTCGATCCTCCGGTGATGGCAGAAACGAAACTGGGCAGTTTGTTTCACCCTGTTGCCCCATTTACCTAGCAGTAAATAGGTACCTGGGATTTAAACAGCTGTTACAGGTTGCTTCCTGTGTGTGTGTGTGTGTGTGTGTGTGTGTGTGTGTGTGTGTGTGTGTGTGTGTGTGTATGTGTGTGTGTGTGTTTGTGTTTGAGTGTGTGTGTGTGTACGTGTGTGTGTATGTGTGTGTGTGTGTGTTTGTGTGTTTGAGTGTGTGTGTGTGTGTGTGTGTGTACTTACCTAATGTGTGTGTGTGTGTGTTTGTTTGTGTGTGTGTGTGTGTGCGTGCGTGTGCGTGCGTGTGTGTGTGTGTGTGTGTGTGTGTGTGTGTGTGTGTGTGTGTGTGTGTACTCACCTAGTTGTTCTTGCGGGGGTTGAGCTCTGGCTCTGTGGTCCCACCTCTCAACCGTCAATCAACAGGTGTACAGGTTCTTGAGCCTATTGTGCTCTATCATATCTACACTTGAAACTGTGTATGGAGTCAGCCTTCTCCACATTACTGCCTAATGCATTCCATTTGTCAACCACTGACACTAAAAAAGTTTTTTCTTATATCTCTGTGGCTCATTTGGGCACTCAGTTTCCACCTGTGTCCCCTAGTGCGTGTGCCCCTTATCTTGAGGTTATCTTGAGATGATTTCGGGGCTTTAGTGTCCCAGTGGCCCGGTCCTCGACCAAGCCTTCACCCCCAGGAAGCAGCCCGTGACAGCTGACTAACACCCAGGTACCTATTTTACTGCTAGGTAACAGGGGCATAGGGTGAAAGAAACTCTGCCCATTGTTTCTCGCCGGCGCCTGGGATCGAACCCAGGACCACAGGATCACAAGTCCCGCGTGCTGTCCGCTCGGCCGACCGGCTCCCCTAGTGTTAAATAGCCTCTCTTTATCAACCCTGTCAATTCCCTTGAGAATCTTGAATGTGTTGATCATGTCCCCCCTAACTCTTCTGTCTTCCAACGAAGTGAGGTTCAATTCCCGTAGTCTCTCCTCGTAGCTTATGCCTCTCTGCTCGGGTACTAGTCTGGTGGCAAACCTTTGAACTTTTTCCAGTTTAGTTTTATGCTTGACTAGATATGGACTCCATGCTGGAGCCGCATACTCCAAGATTGGTCTGACATATGTGGTATATAATGTTCTGAAAGATTCCTTACACAAGTTTCTAAAGGCCGTTCTTATTTAGCCAACCTGGCATATGCTGCTGATGTTATCCTTTTGATATGAGCTTCAGGGGAGAGGTCTGGCGTGATATCAACCCCCAGGTCTTTCTCTCTCTCTGACTCTTGAAGTATTTCATCTCCCAAGTGATACCTTGTATCTGGTCTCCTGCTTCCTACCCCTATCTTCATTACATTCCATTTGCTTGGGTTAAACTCTAACAGCCATTTGTTCGACCATTCCTGCAGCTTGTCCAGGTCTTCTTGAAGCCTCAAGCTGTCCTCCTCTGTCCTAATCCTTCTCATAATTTTGGCGTCGTCAGCAAACATTGAGAGGAATGAGTTTATGCCCTCTGGGAGATCATTTACGTATATCAGAAACAGCATAGGTCCAAGCACAGAGCCCTGTGGGACTCCACTGGTGCCTTCACGCCATTCTGAGGTCTCAACCCTCACTATAACTCTCTGCTTCTTATTGCTTAGGTACTCCCTTATCCACTGGAGCGCCCTACTAGTTACTCCTGCCTGTTTCTCCAGCTTATGCATCAACCTTTTATGGGGTACTGTGTCAAAGGCTTTCCGACAGTCCAAAAAAACGCAGTCCGCCCATTCTTCTCTTTCTTGCATTATCTTTGTCACCTGATCGTAGAATTCTATCAAGCCTGTAAGGCAAGATTTACCCTCCCTGAACACATGTTGATGGGTTGTAACGAAGTCTCTTCTCTCCAGATGTGTTACTATGTTTTTTCTCACAATCTTCTCCATCACCTTGCATGGTATACAAGTTAAGGACACTGGCCTGTAGTTCAGTGCCTCTTGTCTGTCACCCTTTTTAAGTATTGGTACTACATTAGCAGTCTTCCATATTTCCGGTAGGTCTCCCATTTCCAATGACCTACTATACACTATGGAGAGTGGCAAGCAAAGTGCTCCTGCACACTCTTTCAATACCCATGGTGAGATTCCATCCGGCCCAACAGCTTTTCTCACATCCAGCTCCAATAGGTGCTTCTTGACCTCATCTCTTGTAATTTCGAACCTTTCCAAGGTCACCTGGTTTGCTGCCACCTCTCCTAGCGCCGTGACTTCTCCGTGTTCTATTGTAAAGACCTCCTGGAACCTTTTGTTGAGTTCTTCACACGCCTCTTTGTCATTCTTTGTGTACCTGTACCTGTGTGTGTTTGTATGTTAGTGAAAAATAAATGTAGTAGATATAAAAAATGAAAAATACATTTGTTTGAGAGGCGGGGTCCAAGAGCTAATAACTCAATTTTGTAGACACAAATAATAAATACAAGGAGTAAATACACACACAAACACACACACACACACATTAGTTGATAAAGGACTGTTTTGTGTGTATACCTATGTATACTATTATCAGGAGCGACGGACAAGTGCAGCTATGTGTGTCTATGTGTACCTGCAATTGGACTGACATGTGTACGGTAATTATCTGTGTCCGTTGTTAAGGGAACATATTAGTGAATGTTTATTTATGTAAATTGATTGACATATGTACGTGTACGCGTGTTTAGTGGTACTGTAATTTACATGGTTAACAAGTTTATGTTTGAATTACATAGCATCCCATCATTGTCTCATTTTTTGTTACTATTTTTAGTTCGCTCTCAATCTCTCGGACTCCCGAGGACCATTTGTGCTCATGTGTGTTTATTAAAGAAAAATAATCATATTTTGTTTACAAAACAACTTGTACTTATTTTACAAAGAAACATTTTCAAAGAACAGGTAATTTTCATGTATGCATTAATTTTTCTAACATACAAGTCAATCACACACTACCTCACATCAGTCAGGAACACTTTTGTTACTATCTCTTCCCAGCGTCTTTGACATAAATACCCTATCTTAACAAATTCATTCATTAAATTCATAACTGGCAACCCCGCGCCCACCCGACCTCCCCCACAGGTCCAAGGCCACTAAGTGACTAACCTCACACCAACCCTCCAACCCAGGAAGCATCATTCCTTTCCCTTAACCTCTCCCAAATTATGTTTTTGACGAATACACGCACTACGGGGCCTGACAGCTGAGTAGACAGTGCTCTCGACTCGTAATCCTAGCGTCCGTGTTCGATCCTCCGGTGATGGCAGAAACGAAACTGGGCAGTTTGTTTCACCCTGTTGCCCCATTTACCTAGCAGTAAATAGGTACCTGGGATTTAAACAGCTGTTACAGGTTGCTTCCTGTGTGTGTGTGTGTGTGTGTGTGTGTGTGTGTGTGTGTGTGTGTGTGTGTGTGTGTGTGTGTGTGTGTGTGTGTGCGTGTGTGTGTATGTGTGTGTGTGTGTTTGTGTGTTTGAGTGTGTGTGTGTGTGTGTGTGTGTGTGTACTCACCTAATGTGTGTGTGTGTGTGTTTGTGTGTGTGTGTGTGTGTGTGTGCGTGCGTGTGCGTGCGTGTGTGTGTGTGTGTGTGTGTGTGTGTGTGTGTGTGTGTGTGTGTATGTGTGTGTGTGTGTTTGTGTTTGAGTGTGTGTGTGTGTGTGTGTACGTGTGTGTGTATGTGTGTGTGTGTGTGTTTGTGTGTTTGAGTGTGTGTGTGTGTGTGTGTGTGTACTTACCTAATGTGTGTGTGTGTGTGTTTGTTTGTGTGTGTGTGTGTGTGCGTGCGTGCGTGTGCGTGCGTGTGTGTTTGTGTGTGTGTGTGTGTGTACTCACCTAGTTGTTCTTGCGGGGGTTGAGCTCTGGCTCTGTGGTCCCACCTCTCAACCGTCAATCAACAGGTGTACAGGTTCTTGAGCCTATTGTGCTCTATCATATCTACACTTGAAACTGTGTATGGAGTCAGCCTTCTCCACATTACTGCCTAATGCATTCCATTTGTCAACCACTGACACTAAAAAAGTTTTTTCTTATATCTCTGTGGCTCATTTGGGCACTCAGTTTCCACCTGTGTCCCCTAGTGCGTGTGCCCCTTATCTTGAGGTTATCTTGAGATGATTTCGGGGCTTTAGTGTCCCAGTGGCCCGGTCCTCGACCAAGCCTTCACCCCCAGGAAGCAGCCCGTGACAGCTGACTAACACCCAGGAACCTATTTTACTGCTAGGTAACAGGGGCATAGGGTGAAAGAAACTCTGCCCATTGTTTCTCGCCGGCGCCTGGGATCGAACCCAGGACCACAGGATCACAAGTCCCGCGTGCTGTCCGCTCGGCCGACCGGCTCCCCTAGTGTTAAATAGCCTCTCTTTATCAACCCTGTCAATTCCCTTGAGAATCTTGAATGTGTTGATCATGTCCCCCCTAACTCTTCTGTCTTCCAACGAAGTGAGGTTCAATTCCCGTAGTCTCTCCTCGTAGCTTATGCCTCTCTGCTCGGGTACTAGTCTGGTGGCAAACCTTTGAACTTTTTCCAGTTTAGTTTTATGCTTGACTAGATATGGACTCCATGCTGGAGCCGCATACTCCAAGATTGGTCTGACATATGTGGTATATAATGTTCTGAAAGATTCCTTACACAAGTTTCTAAAGGCCGTTCTTATTTAGCCAACCTGGCATATGCTGCTGATGTTATCCTTTTGATATGAGCTTCAGGGGAGAGGTCTGGCGTGATATCAACCCCCAGGTCTTTCTCTCTCTCTGACTCTTGAAGTATTTCATCTCCCAAGTGATACCTTGTATCTGGTCTCCTGCTTCCTACCCCTATCTTCATTACATTCCATTTGCTTGGGTTAAACTCTAACAGCCATTTGTTCGACCATTCCTGCAGCTTGTCCAGGTCTTCTTGAAGCCTCAAGCTGTCCTCCTCTGTCTTAATCCTTCTCATAATTTTGGCGTCGTCAGCAAACATTGAGAGGAATGAGTTTATGCCCTCTGGGAGATCATTTACGTATATCAGAAACAGCATAGGTCCAAGCACAGAGCCCTGTGGGACTCCACTGGTGCCTTCACGCCATTCTGAGGTCTCAACCCTCACTATAACTCTCTGCTTCTTATTGCTTAGGTACTCCCTTATCCACTGGAGCGCCCTACTAGTTACTCCTGCCTGTTTCTCCAGCTTATGCATCAACCTTTTATGGGGTACTGTGTCAAAGGCTTTCCGACAGTCCAAAAAAACGCAGTCCGCCCATTCTTCTCTTTCTTGCCTTATCTTTGTCACCTGATCGTAGAATTCTATCAAGCCTGTAAGGCAAGATTTACCCTCCCTGAAAACATGTTGATGGGTTGTAACGAAGTCTCTTCTCTCCAGATGTGTTACTAGGTTTTTTCTCACAATCTTCTCCATCACCTTGCATGGTATACAAGTTAAGGACACTGGCCTGTAGTTCAGTGCCTCTTGTCTGTCACCCTTTTAAGTATTGGTACTACATTAGCAGTCTTCCATATTTCCGGTAGGTCTCCCATTTCCAGTGACCTACTATACACTATGGAGAGTGGCAAGCAAAGTGCTCCTGCACACTCTTTCAATACCCATGGTGAGATTCCATCCGGCCCAACAGCTTTTCTCACATCCAGCTCCAATAGGTGCTTCTTGACCTCATCTCTTGTAATTTCGAACCTTTCCAAGGTCACCTGGTTTGCTGCCACCTCTCCTAGCGCCGTGACTTCTCCGTGTTCTATTGTAAAGACCTCCTGGAACCTTTTGTTGAGTTCTTCACACGCCTCTTTGTCATTCTTTGTGTACCTGTACCTGTGTGTGTTTGTATGTTAGTGAAAAATAAATGTAGTAGATATAAAAAATGAAAAATACATTTGTTTGAGAGGCGGGGTCCAAGAGCTAATAACTCAATTTTGTAGACACAAATAATAAATACAAGGAGTAAATACACACACAAACACACACACACACACATTAGTTGATAAAGGACTGTTTTGTGTGTATACCTATGTATACTATTATCAGGAGCGACAGACAAGTGCAGCTATGTGTGTCTATGTGTACCTGCAATTGGACTGACATGTGTACGGTAATTATCTGTGTGTTAATTGTAAAAGGAACATATTAGTGAATGTTTTTTTTACGTAAATTGATTGACATATATACATGTACGCGTGTTTAGTGTTAATGTAATTTATAATGTTAGCGTGTGTACGTGTGAATGACATAGTGTCCCATCATTGTCACATTTTTTGTTACATGTTTACTATTGTCAGGAGCGACAGACAAGTGCAGCTATGTGTGTCTTTGTGTACCTGCAATTGGACTGACACGTGTACCGTAATTATCTGTGTCCGTTGTTAAGGGAACATATTAGTGAATGTTTATTTATGTAAATTGATTGACATATGTACGTGTACGCGTGTTTAGTGGTACTGTAATTTACATGGTTAACAAGTTTATGTTTGAATTACATAGCATCCCATCATTGTCTCATTTTTTGTTACTATTTTTAGTTCGCTCTCAATCTCTCGGACTCCCGAGGACCATTTGTGCTCATGTGTGTTTATTAAAGAAAAATAATCATATTTTGTTTACAAAACAACTTGTACTTATTTTACAAAGAAACATTTTCAAAGAACAGGTAATTTTCATGTATGCATTAATTTTTCTAACATACAAGTCAATCACACACTACCTCACATCAGTCAGGAACACTTTTGTTACTATCTCTTCCCAGCGTCTTTTACATAAATACCCTATCTTAACAAATTCATTCATTAAATTCATAACTGGCAACCCCCCGCCCTCCTGACCTCCCCCACAGGTCCAAGGCCACTAAGTGACTAACCTCACACCAACCCTCCAACCCAGGAAGCATCATTCCTTTCCCTTAACCTCTCCCAAATTATGTTTTTGACGAATACACGCACTACGGGGCCTGACAGCTGAGTAGACAGTGCTCTCGACTCGTAATCCTAGCGTCCGTGTTCGATCCTCCGGTGATGGCAGAAACGAAACTGGGCAGTTTGTTTCACCCTGTTGCCCCATTTACCTAGCAGTAAATAGGTACCTGGGATTTAAACAGCTGTTACAGGTTGCTTCCTGTGTGTGTGTGTGTGTGTGTGTGTGTGTGTGTGTGTGTGTGTGTGTGTGTGTGTGTGTGTGTGTGTGTGTGTGTGTGTGCGTGTGTGTGTATGTGTGTGTGTGTGTTTGTGTGTTTGAGTGTGTGTGTGTGTGTGTGTGTGTACTCACCTAATGTGTGTGTGTGTGTGTTTGTGTGTGTGTGTGTGTGTGTGTGTGCGTGCGTGTGCGTGCGTGTGTGTGTGTGTGTGTGTGTGTGTGTGTATGTGTGTGTGTGTGTTTGTGTTTGAGTGTGTGTGTGTGTGTGTGTACGTGTGTGTGTATGTGTGTGTGTGTGTGTTTGTGTGTTTGAGTGTGTGTGTGTGTGTGTGTGTGTGTACTTACCTAATGTGTGTGTGTGTGTGTTTGTTTGTGTGTGTGTGTGTGTGTGCGTGCGTGTGCGTGCGTGTGTGTTTGTGTGTGTGTGTGTGTGTACTCACCTAGTTGTTCTTGCGGGGGTTGAGCTCTGGCTCTGTGGTCCCACCTCTCAACCGTCAATCAACAGGTGTACAGGTTCTTGAGCCTATTGTGCTCTATCATATCTCCACTTGAAACTGTGTATGGAGTCAGCCTTCTCCACATTACTGCCTAATGCATTCCATTTGTCAACCACTGACACTAAAAAAGTTTTTTCTTATATCTCTGTGGCTCATTTGGGCACTCAGTTTCCACCTGCGTCCCCTAGTGCGTGTGCCCCTTATCTTGAGGTTATCTTGAGATGATTTCGGGGCTTTAGTGTCCCAGTGGCCCGGTCCTCGACCAAGCCTTCACCCCCAGGAAGCAGCCCGTGACAGCTGACTAACACCCAGGTACCTATTTTACTGCTAGGTAACAGGGGCATAGGGTGAAAGGAAACTCTGCCCATTGTTTCTCGCCGGCGCCTGGGATCGAACCCAGGACCACAGGATCACAAGTCCCGCGTGCTGTCCGCTCGGCCGACCGGCTCCCCTAGTGTTAAATAGCCTCTCTTTATCAACCCTGTCAATTCCCTTGAGAATCTTGAATGTGTTGATCATGTCCCCCCTAACTCTTCTGTCTTCCAACGAAGTGAGGTTCAATTCCCGTAGTCTCTCCTCGTAGCTTATGCCTCTCTGCTCGGGAACTAGTCTGGTGGCAAACCTTTGAACTTTTTCCAGTTTAGTTTTATGCTTGACTAGATATGAACTCCATGCTGGAGCCGCATACTCCAAGATTGGTCTGACATATGTGGTATATAATGTTCTGAAAGATTCCTTACACAAGTTTCTAAAGGCCGTTCTTATTTAGCCAACCTGGCATATGCTGCTGATGTTATCCTTTTGATATGAGCTTCAGGGGAGAGGTCTGGCGTGATATCAACCCCCAGGTCTTTCTCTCTCTCTGACTCTTGAAGTATTTCATCTCCCAAGTGATACCTTGTATCTGGTCTCCTGCTTCCTACCCCTATCTTCATTACATTTCATTTGCTTGGGTTAAACTCTAACAGCCATTTGTTCGACCATTCCTGCAGCTTGTCCAGGTCTTCTTGAAGCCTCAAGCTGTCCTCCTCTGTCCTAATCCTTCTCATAATTTTGGCGTCGTCAGCAAACATTGAGAGGAATGAGTTTATGCCCTCTGGGAGATCATTTACGTATATCAGAAACAGCATAGGTCCAAGCACAGAGCCCTGTGGGACTCCACTGGTGCCTTCACGCCATTCTGAGGTCTCAACCCTCACTATAACTCTCTGCTTCTTATTGCTTAGGTACTCCCTTATCCACTGGAGCGCCCTACTAGTTACTCCTGCCTGTTTCTCCAGCTTATGCATCAACCTTTTATGGGGTACTGTGTCAAAGGCTTTCCGACAGTCCAAAAAAACGCAGTCCGCCCATTCTTCTCTTTCTTGCCTTATCTTTGTCACCTGATCGTAGAATTCTATCAAGCCTGTAAGGCAAGATTTACCCTCCCTGAACACATGTTGATGGGTTGTAACGAAGTCTCTTCTCTCCAGATGTGTTACTAGGTTTTTTCTCACAATCTTCTCCATCACCTTGCATGGTATACAAGTTAAGGACACTGGCCTGTAGTTCAGTGCCTCTTGTCCTGTCACCCTTTTTAAGTATTGGTACTACATTAGCAGTCTTCCATATTTCCGGTAGGTCTCCCATTTCCAGTGACCTACTATACACTATGGAGAGTGGCAAGCAAAGTGCTCCTGCACACTCTTTCAATACCCATGGTGAGATTCCATCCGGCCCAACAGCTTTTCTCACATCCAGCTCCAATAGGTGCTTCTTGACCTCATCTCTTGTAATTTCGAACCTTTCCAAGGTCACCTGGTTTGCTGCCACCTCTCCTAGCGCCGTGACTTCTCCGTGTTCTATTGTAAAGACCCTCCTGGAACCTTTTTGTTGAGTTCTTCACACGCCTCTTTGTCATTCTTTGTGTACCTGTACCTGTGTGTGTTTTTGTATGTTAGTGAAAAATAAATGTAGTAGATATAAAAAAATGAAAAATACATTTGTTTGAGAGGCGGGGTCCAGAGCTAATAACTCAATTTTGTAGACACAAATAATAAATACAAGGAGTAAATACACACACAAACACACACACACACACACATTAGTTGATAAAGGACTGTATTTGTGTGTATACCTATGTATACTATTATCAGGAGCGACAGACAAGTGCAGCTATGGTGTGTCTATGTGTACCTGCAATTGGACTGACATGTGTACGGTAATTATCTGTGTGTTAATTGTAAAAGGAACATATTAGTGAATGTTTTTTTTACGTAAATTGATTGACATATATACATGTACTGCGGTTTAGTGTTAATGTAATTTTATAATGTTAGCGTGGTTACGTGTGAATGACATAGTGTCCCATCATTGTCACATTTTTTGTTACATGTTTACTATTGTCAGGAGCGACAGACAAGTGCAGCTATGTGTGTCTTTGTGTACCTGCAATTGGACTGACACGTGTACGGTAATTATCTGTGTCCGTTGTTAAGGGAACATATTAGTGAATGTTTATTTATGTAAATTGATTGACATATGTACGTGTACGCGTGTTTAGTGGTACTGTAATTTACATGGTTAACAAGTTTATGTTTGAATTACATAGTATCCCATCATTGTCTCATTTTTTGTTACTATTTTTAGTTCGCTCTCAATCTCTCGGACTCCCGAGGACCATTTGTGCTCATGTGTGTTTATTAAAGAAAAATAATCATATTTTGTTTACAAAACAACTTGTACTTATTTTACAAAGAAACATTTTCAAAGAACAGGTAATTTTCATGTATGCATTAATTTTTCTAACATACAAGTCAATCACACACTACCTCACATCAGTCAGGAACACTTTTGTTACTATCTCTTCCCAGCGTCTTTTACATAAATACCCTATCTTAACAAATTCATTCATTAAATTCATAACTGGCAACCCCCCGCCCACCCGACCTCCCCCACAGGTCCAAGGCCACTAAGTGACTAACCTCACACCAACCCTCCAACCCAGGAAGCATCATTCCTTTCCCTTAACCTCTCCCAAATTATGTTTTTGACGAATACACGCACTACGGGGCCTGACAGCTGAGTAGACAGCGCTCTCGACTCGTAATCCTAGCGTCCGTGTTCGATCCTCCGGTGATGGCAGAAACGAAACTGGGCAGTTTGTTTCACCCTGTTGCCCCATTTACCTAGCAGTAAATAGGTACCTGGGATTTAAACAGCTGTTACAGGTTGCTTCCTGTGTGTGTGTGTGTGTGTGTGTGTGTGTGTGTGTGTGTGTGTGTGTGTGTGTGTGTGTGTGTGTGTGTGTGCGTGTGTGTGTATGTGTGTGTGTGTGTTTGTGTGTTTGAGTGTGTGTGTGTGTGTGTGTGTGTACTCACCTAATGTGTGTGTGTGTGTGTGTTTGTGTGTGTGTGTGTGCGTGCGTGTGCGTGCGTGTGTGTGTGTGTGTGTGTGTGTGTGTGTGTGTGTGTATGTGTGTGTGTGTGTTTGTGTTTGAGTGTGTGTGTGTGTGTGTGTACGTGTGTGTGTATGTGTGTGTGTGTGTTTGTGTGTTTGAGTGTGTGTGTGTGTGTGTGTGTACTTACCTAATGTGTGTGTGTGTGTGTTTGTTTGTGTGTGTGTGTGTGTGCGTGCGTGTGCGTGCGTGTGTGTGTGTGGTGTGTGTGTGTGTGTGTGTATGTGTGTGTGTGTGTTTGTGTTTGAGTGTGTGTGTGTGTGTGTACGTGTGTGTGTATGTGTGTGTGTGTGTTTGTGTGTTTGAGTGTGTGTGTGTGTGTGTGTGTACTTACCTAATGTGTGTGTGTGTGTGTGTGCGTGCGTGTGCGTGCGTGTGTGTGTGTGTGTGTGTGTGTGTGTACTCACCTAGTTGTTCTTGCGGGGGTTGAGCTCTGGCTCTGTGGTCCCACCTCTCAACCGTCAATCAACAGGTGTACAGGTTCTTGAGCCTATTGTGCTCTATCATATCTACACTTGAAACTGTGTATGGAGTCAGCCTTCTCCACATTACTGCCTAATGCATTCCATTTGTCAACCACTGACACTAAAAAAGTTTTTTCTTATATCTCTGTGGCTCATTTGGGCACTCAGTTTCCACCTGTGTCCCCTAGTGCGTGTGCCCCTTATCTTGAGGTTATCTTGAGATGATTTCGGGGCTTTAGTGTCCCAGTGGCCCGGTCCTCGACCAAGCCTTCACCCCCAGGAAGCAGCCCGTGACAGCTGACTAACACCCAGGTACCTATTTTACTGCTAGGTAACAGGGGCATAGGGTGAAAGAAACTCTGCCCATTGTTTCTCGCCGGCGCCTGGGATCGAACCCAGGACCACAGGATCACAAGTCCCGCGTGCTGTCCGCTCGGCCGACCGGCTCCCCTAGTGTTAAATAGCCTCTCTTTATCAACCCTGTCAATTCCCTTGAGAATCTTGAATGTGTTGATCATGTCCCCCCTAACTCTTCTGTCTTCCAACGAAGTGAGGTTCAATTCCCGTAGTCTCTCCTCGTAGCTTATGCCTCTCTGCTCGGGTACTAGTCTGGTGGCAAACCTTTGAACTTTTTCCAGTTTAGTTTTATGCTTGACTAGATATGAACTCCATGCTGGAGCCGCATACTCCAAGATTGGTCTGACATATGTGGTATATAATGTTCTGAAAGATTCCTTACACAAGTTTCTAAAGGCCGTTCTTATTTAGCCAACCTGGCATATGCTGCTGATGTTATCCTTTTGATATGAGCTTCAGGGGAGAGGTCTGGCGTGATATCAACCCCCAGGTCTTTCTCTCTCTCTGACTCTTGAAGTATTTCATCTCCCAAGTGATACCTTGTATCTGGTCTCCTGCTTCCTACCCCTATCTTCATTACATTCCATTTGCTTGGGTTAAACTCTAACAGCCATTTGTTCGACCATTCCTGCAGCTTGTCCAGGTCTTTTGAAGCCTCAAGCTGTCCTCCTCTGTCCTAATCCTTCTCATAATTTTGGCGTCGTCAGCAAACATTGAGAGGAATGAGTTTATGCCCTCTGGGAGATCATTTACGTATATCAGAAACAGCATAGGTCCAAGCACAGAGCCCTGTGGGACTCCACTGGTGCCTTCACGCCATTCTGAGGTCTCAACCCTCACTATAACTCTCTGCTTCTTATTGCTTAGGTACTCCCTTATCCACTGGAGCGCCCTACTAGTTACTCCTGCCTGTTTCTCCAGCTTATGCATCAACCTTTTATGGGGTACTGTGTCAAAGGCTTTCCGACAGTCCAAAAAAACGCAGTCCGCCCATTCTTCTCTTTCTTGCCTTATCTTTGTCACCTGATCGTAGAATTCTATCAAGCCTGTAAGGCAAGATTTACCCTCCCTGAACACATGTTGATGGGTTGTAACGAAGTCTCTTCTCTCCAGATGTGTTACTAGGTTTTTTCTCACAATCTTCTCCATCACCTTGCATGGTATACAAGTTAAGGACACTGGCCTGTAGTTCAGTGCCTCTTGTCTGTCACCCTTTTTAAGTATTGGTACTACATTAGCAGTCTTCCATATTTCCGGTAGGTCTCCCATTTCCAGTGACCTACTATACACTATGGAGAGTGGCAAGCAAAGTGCTCCTGCACACTCTTTCAATACCCATGGTGAGATTCCATCCGGCCCAACAGCTTTTCTCACATCCAGCTCCAATAGGTGCTTCTTGACCTCATCTCTTGTAATTTCGAACCTTTCCAAGGTCACCTGGTTTGCTGCCACCTCTCCTAGCGCCGTGACTTCTCCGTGTTCTATTGTAAAGACCTCCTGGAACCTTTTGTTGAGTTCTTCACACGCCTCTTTGTCATTCTTTGTGTACCTGTACCTGTGTGTGTTTGTATGTTAGTGAAAAATAAATGTAGTAGATATAAAAAATGAAAAATACATTTGTTTGAGAGGCGGGGTCCAAGAGCTAATAACTCAATTTTGTAGACACAAATAATAAATACAAGGAGTAAATACACACACAAACACACACACACACATTAGTTGATAAAGGACTGTTTTGTGTGTATACCTATGTATACTATTATCAGGAGCGACAGACAAGTGCAGCTATGTGTGTCTATGTGTACCTGCAAT
>NW_027189550.1:142500-148079 GCF_040958095.1 Procambarus clarkii | reverse complement strand
TCCCCCCTCTCTCTCCCTCCCCCCTCTCTCTCTCCCTCCCCCTCTCTCTCCCCCTCCCCCCTCTCTCTCCCCCTCCCCCCTCTCTCTCCCCCTCCCCCCTCTCTCTCCCCCTCCCCCTCTCTCTCTCCCCCTCCCCCTCTCTCTCTCTCCCCCCCTCTCTCTCTCCCCCTCCCCCTCTCTCTCCCTCACCCCCTCTCTCCCTCCCCTCTCTCTCTCCCTCCCCTCTCTCTCTCCCTCCCCTCTCTCGCTCCCACCCCTCTCTCTCTTCCTCCCCCTCTCTCTCTTCCTCCCCCCCTCTCTCTCCCTCCCCTCTCTCGCTCCCACCCCTCTCTCTCTTCCTCCCCCTCTCTCTCTTCCTCCCCCCCTCTCTCTCCCTCCCCCCCTCTCTCTCTCTGTGTCTGTCTGTCTCTCTCTCTCTCTCTCTCTCTCTCTCTCTCTCTCTCTCTCTCTATCTCTCTCTCTCTCTCTCTCTCTCTCTCTCTCTCTCACACACACACACACACACACTCATAGGGAAATCATGGAAGGGAGACGAACTCTGACTGCCAAACGCAGGAAATTCACAACTGGAACAAACACAGAGGATGGGATGGAACAGGAAGCCTGGATGAAGGAAGTACTCCAGCAAATGCAGAATGAATTCAGTGAAGGACTGAGGGTAATGAGGGAGACACTAGCCAACCTGCAAGATGATTTAAGGGCAGCAAAGGAGGAGATAAGATACCTAAAGGAGACTCTTCCACAATACCAGGCACAAACCGTACCCCAGGGAGATGGGAATGCTACTGTGGAGGGGACCACCACAACCCAGATCTCATTTGCTGAAATGCTTAAAAAGAGCCCTGAAGCTAGGTCTGCGGTTAAGGAAGTTGCCATGGAAGTGGCTTCCTCTCAGGAAGCAGCTAGATGTACTAGCCGGCTGATAGAGAGAAATAGAGCAGTAGTAGTAGCAGGCATTGAAGAACAAACAGGGACCAGACCAAAGGAGCGGAGAGACAAGGACAAAAACATGATTAAAGAGATCCTTAAAGAGGTAAGGATGGAGGGAGCTGAGCGAAATGTTGAAAAGGTTTTCAGGCTTGGAAAGTACAACAAGGACAGAGACCGAATGATAAAGGTGGTTTTCATGAGCGAAATCGCGAAAGAGGAACTGCTAGCAAGGAAGTGTTGTCTAAAAGGTGTAGAGAAGTTCAAGAAAATATTCCTGCAGAGGGATATGACAAGGGAAGAGAGAATACGGACAGCAGACGCGAGGAAGGAGCGCAGGGAGAGAGAAGGAAATCAGAGTACCACAACCTAGAACCCTACAATCCCAGAGGGAAGTGGAGAACCCTCCTCAAACAGTGCAACAGCCACAGGGATTGGGGCACCACCCTCAAATTCTACCCAACAGACACCCAACCTGCCCCATCCCCTGTCAGCCCCCCACTAAGTACCCACCTAGGGCACCCTCCCCCCACCCACCCCCCTCCCCCCACTCACCCCCCTTCTCCCCCTCACCCCTCTCCCCAGGACCTCCCTTCTCCCCCATCCCCCATGCCCTCCCTTCTCCCACATGCCTTCCCGTCTCTCCCACCCCCATGCCCTCCCTTCTCCCCCTCCCCCCTAAGCCCCCCACTCTCCCCCACCCCACCTAAGTCTTCCCCTCTCCCCCACTCCCCTAAACCCTCCCCTCTTCCTCACCCACCTCAGCCCTCCCTTTTTCCCCACGCCCCCCAAGCCCTCCACCCTTTTCTCTCCCCCCAAGCCCCCCCATCTCCCCTATCCCCCACAGCCTCTCCTCCCCCCATGCTTCCCCAACCCTCCCTCTCTTACCCACCCCATGTACCCTCCCCCTCTTATCCACCCCCTGTACCCTCCCCCTCTTATCCACCCCCTGTACCCTCCCCCTCTCCCCCACCACCCCAAGCCCTCCCTCCTCCACCAATCCCCCCGTGCCAGGTCCCCCCAGCTCCCACTCACCCCAGATCCCAAAGGTCCCCCCCAGAAAAGAAGCAGAAGAGAGTCAGTTTCAGGGTGATGTACTCGAACATAGATGGGATCACAAGCAAGACAAGTGAACTAAGGGAAAGAGCACAAGAAGTTAACCCAGATGTAATCGGACTCACTGAAACAAAACTCTCTGGAATCATAACGAATGCCGTGTTTCCCCAGGAGTATACAGTAATAAGGAAAGAGAGGGAAGGTAGAGGAGGAGGCGGAGTGGCCCTACTCATGAGAAGGGAATGGAGTTTTAAGGAGATGGCCATCCCGGGCTGTGAGGAGTTCAGAGACTACATAGCAGGCACCATAACAATGGGAGGACCAAGAATAGTAGTAGCAGTAATATACAACCCTCCACCAAATGACAGGAGACCCAGTCAAGAGTATGAAAACAACAACAAGGCAGTTAACACTATAATTGAGAGGGCAGCCTCTGCTGCCTGTAGAAATAGATCCCACCTGCTCATCATGGGCGACTTCAATCACGGAAAGATTGACTGGGAGAACAAGGAACCGCATGGAGGCGAGGATACGTGGAGAGCCAAACTATTGGAGGTGGTGACAAGCAACTTTTTAACGCAGCATGTCGGAGAACCCACAAGGATGAGAGGCAATGACGAACCAGCGAGACTCGACCTAGTCTTCACTCTGAACGACTCCGACATAAGAGAAATCGGTTTTGAGGACCCAGTAGGAATGAGCGACCACAGTGTACTGGTGTTTGAGTACTTGATTGAAGAAGGGTTATTGAACTCGAGGAGGGATACCGAAACCAAAAGGTTAGCATACCGAAAGGGAAACTATGAGGGGATAAGAAAATTCCTAACAGATATAGCATGGGAAACAGAGCTCAGGGGAAAGACGGCCCAAGATATGATGGATTACATCACGCAGAAGTGCAAGGACGCAGCAAACAAGTTTGTCCCAGTCCAAAAGGAAAACAGAAAAATGAAGATGAGAAACCCATGGTTTAATCAAAGATGTAGGCTAGCTAAGCAGCAAAGTAAAAGGGCATGGAGAAACTATAGGAATAACAGGACACTGGAGAGCAGAGAAAGATACCAGAATGCCAGGAATGAATATGTCAGGATGAGAAGAGAGGCAGAAAGACAATACGAAAATGACATCGCAAGCAAGGCAAAGACTCAGCCTAAATTGTTGCATAGCCACATTAGGAGAAAAACAACAGTAAAGGAACAGGTTATGAGATTAAGGATAGGGGCGGAAGGATTCACTACAAATGACAAGGAAGTGTGTGAGGAATTGAATAAGAAATTCCAGGAGGTCTTCACCTTAGAACAAGGAGAAATTCCAGAGGTAAGTGAGGGAATAGCTAACCAGGAACCACTGGAAGAGTTTGAGATTACCAGTGGGGAAGTAAGGAAGTGTTTACTAGAGTTGGACGTGACGAAGGCTATAGGCCCAGATGGAATCTCCCCTTGGGTTCTAAAGGAAGGAGCAAGAGAACTGAGCCTACCACTCTCCATAGTGTATAACAAATCACTGGCAACAGGGGAACTGCCAGATACTTGGAAAGCAGCTAACGTAGTCCCGATATACAAGAAAGGGGATAGACAGGAGGCACTGAACTACAGGCCAGTGTCCCTAACCTGCATACCATGCAAGCTGATGGAGAAGATTGTGCGAAAAAAACTAGTGGAGCATCTGGAGCGAAGGAACTTTGTAACACAGCATCAACATGGGTTCAGGGATGGCAGGTCCTGCCTCACAGGGTTACTTGAATTCTACGACCAGGCAACAAAAATAAGGCAAGAAAGAGAAGGGTGGGCAGACTGCATATTTTTGGATTGTCAGAAAGCCTTTGATACAGTGCCACACAAGAGGCTAGTGCGAAAGTTGGAGATGCAGGCTGGAGTGAGAGGGAAGGTACTCCGGTGGATAGAGGAATACCTAAGCAACAGGAGACAACGAGTCTGTGTGAGGGGTGAGGTCTCAGATTGGCGAGACGTCACAAGTGGAGTCCCGCAGGGGTCAGTCCTTGGACCTATACTGTTTCTGGTATATGTAAATGATCTCCCAGAGGGTATAGATTCGTTCCTCTCAATGTTTGCCGACGATGCAAAAATTATGAGGAGGATTGAAACAGAGGATGATAGTAGGAGGCTACAAGATGACCTGGATAGACTGAGTGAATGGTCCAACAAATGGCTGTTGAAGTTCAACCCGAGTAAATGCAAAGTAATGAAACTAGGCAGTGGAAACAGGAGGCCAGGCACAGGATACAGAATAGGAGATGAAGTACTTAATGAAACAGACAGAGAGAAAGATCTAGGAGTTGATATCACACCAAACCTGTCTCCTGAAGCCCACATAAAGAGAATAACGTCTGCGGCATATGCGAGGCCGGCTAACATCAGAACGGCGTTCAGGAACCTGTGTAAGGAATCATTCAGAATCTTGTACACCACATATGTAAGACCAATCCTGGAGTATGCGGCCCCAGCATGGAGCCCGTACCTTGTCAAGCACAAGACGAAGCTGGAAAAAGTCCAAAGGTATGCTACTAGACTAGTCCCAGAACTAAGAGGCATGAGTTATGAGGAAAGGCTGCGGGAAATGCACCTCACGACACTGGAAGACAGAAGAGTAAGGGGGGACATGATCACAACCTACAAAATCCTCAGGGGAATCGACCGGGTAAACAAGGACGAACTTTTCAACACTGGTGGGACGCGAACAAGGGGACACAGGTGGAAGCTGAGTACCCAAATGAGCCACAGAGACGTTAGAAAGAACTTTTTCAGTGTCAGAGTAGTTAGCAAATGGAATGCATTAGGAAGTGATGTGGTGGAGGCTGACTCCATTCACAGTTTCAAATGTAGATATGATAGAGCCCAATAGGCTCAGGAATCTGTACACCAGTTGATTGACGGTTGAGAGGCGGGACCAAAGAGCCAGAGCTCAACCCCCGCAAGCACAATTAGGTGAGTACAATTAGGTGAGTACACACACACACACACACACACACACACACACACACACACACACACACACACACACACACACACACACATGTCAATGTTTGCAGATGACGCAAAATTAATGAGAAGAGTTGTGACAGACGAGGATTGTAGGATCCTCCAAGAGGACTTAAACAGGCTGCAGAGATGGTCAGGGAAATGGCTACTGGAGTTTAACACCAGTAAATGTAAAGTTATGGAAATGGGATCAGGTGACAGGAGACCAAAGGGACAGTACACAATGAAGGGGAACAGCCTACCTGTAACGATTCGAGAAAGAGACCTGGGAGTGGATGTGACACCTAATCTAACTCCTGAGGCACATATAAATAGGATAACGACAGCAGCGTACTCTACACTGGCGAAAATTAGAACTTCATTCAGAAACCTAAATGAGGAAGCTTTTAGGGCACTTTACACTGCCTACGTGAGACCCGTCTTAGAGTATGCCGCGCCATCATGGAGCCCCCACCTGAAGAAACACATAAAGAAACTGGAGAAGGTTCAGAGGTTTGCGACGAGGCTTGTCCCAGAGTTACGAGGGATGGGATATGAAGAGCGGCTGAAGGAACTGAACCTAACGACACTAGAGAAAAGAAGGGAGAGAGGAGATAT
>NW_027189550.1:125000-135000 GCF_040958095.1 Procambarus clarkii | reverse complement strand
AATAGATGAAATGTTCACACGTAATAATAACAGAACGAGGGGACATGGGTGGAAACTGGAAACTTAGATGAGTCACAGAGATGTTAGGAAGTTTTCTTTTAGCGTGAGAGTAGTAGAAAAATGGAATGCACTTGGGGAACAGGTTGTGGAAGCAAATACTATTCATACTTTTAAAACTAGGGATGATAGGGAAATGGGACAGGAGTCATTGCTGTAAACAACCGATAGCTAGAAAGGCGGGATCTAAGAGTCAATGCTCGATCCTGCAAGCACATATAGGTGAGTACATATAGGTGAGTACACACACACACACACACACACACACACACACACACACACACACACACACACACACACACACACACACGCACACACACACACACACACACACACACACACACACACACACACACACAGGCCAATCCTGGAGTATGCAGCCCCAGCATGGAGTCCATATCTAGTCAAGGATAAGACTAAACTGGAAAAGGTTCAAAGGTTTGCCACCAGACTAGAACCCGAGCTGAGAGGTATGAGCTACGAGGAGAGACTACGGGAATTAAACCTCACTTCGCTGGAAGACAGAAGAGTTAGGGGGGACATGATCACCACATTCAAGATTCTGAAGGGGATTGATAGGGTAGATAAAGACAGTCTATTTAACACAAGGGGAACACGCACAAGGGGACACAGGTGGAAACTGAGTGCCCAAATGAGCCACAGAGATATTAGAAAGAACTTTTTTAGTGTCAGAGTGGTTGACAAATGGAATGCATTAGGGGGTGATGTGGTGGAGGCTCACTCCATACACAGTTTCAAGTGTAGATATGACAGAGCCCGATAGGCTCAGGAATCTGTACACCTGTTGATTGACGGTGAGAGGCGGGACCAAAGAGCCAGAGCTCAACCCCCGCAAACACAACTAGGTGAGTACAACTAGGTGAGTACACACACACACACACACACACACACACACAACACACACACACACACACACACACACACACACACACACACACACACACACACACACACACACACACACACACACACACACACACACACACACACACACACACACACACTTGGTACTAGTTTTACATATTAATAGGATAACGACAGCAGCATACTCTACACTGGCAAAAGTTAGAACATCATTCAGAAACCTAAGTAAGGAGGCATTTAGGGCGCTTTACACTGCCTACGTAAGGCCAGTCTTAGAGCATGCCGCCTCATCAAGGAGTCCCCATCTGAAGAAGCATATAATGAAACTGGAAAAGGTTCAGAGGTTTGCAACGAGACTCGTCCCAGAGCTACGAGGGATGGGGTATGAAGAGCGCCTGAGGGAACTGTGCCTTACGACACTAGAAAGAAGAAGGGAGAGGGGGGACATGATAGGAACGTATAAGATACTCTGAGGAATTGACAGAGTGGACATAGACGAAATGTTCACACGGAGTAGTAACAGAACGAGAGGACATGGATGGAAGCTTGAAACTCAGATGAGTCACAGAGATGTTAGGAAATTTTCTTTTAGCGTGAGAGTAGTGGGGAAATGGAATGCACTTCAGGAACAGGTTGTGGAAGCAAATACTATTCATAATTTTCACACACATAATAATCACACACACACACACACACACACACACACACACACACACACATGGAGCCCGTACCTTGTCAAGCACAAGACGAAGCTGGAAAAAGTCCAAAGGTATGCTACTAGACTAGTCCCAGAACTAAGAGGCATGAGTTATGAGGAAAGGCTGCGGGAAATGCACCTCACGACACTGGAAGACAGAAGAGTAAGGGGGGACATGATCACAACCTACAAAATCCTCAGGGGAATCGACCGGGTAAACAAGGATGAACTTTTCAACACTGGTGGGACGCGAACAAGGGGACACAGGTGGAAGCTGAGTACCCAAATGAGCCACAGAGACGTTAGAAAGAACTTTTTCAGTGTCAGAGTAGTTAGCAAATGGAATGCATTAGGAAGTGATGTGTTGGAGGCTGACTCCATTCACAGTTTCAAATGTAGATATGATAGAGCCCAATAGGCTCAGGAATCTTTACACCAGTTGATTGACGGTTGAGAGGCGGGACCAAAGAGCCAGAGCTCAACCCCCGCAAGCACAATTAGGTGAGCACAATTAGGTGAGTACACACACACACACACACACACACACACACACACACACACACACACACACACACACACACACACACACACACACACACACACACACACACACACACACACACACATGTCAATGTTTGAAGATGACGCAAAATTAATGAGAAGAGTTGTGACAGACGAGGATTGTAGGATCCTCCAAGAGGACTTAAACAGGCTGCAGAGATGGTCAGGGAAATGGCTACTGGAGTTTAACACCAGTAAATGTAAAGTTATGGAAATGGGATCAGGTGACAGGAGACCAAAGGGACAGTACACAATGAAGGGGAACAGCCTACCTGTAACGATTCGAGAAAGAGACCTGGGAGTGGATGTGACACCTAATCTAACTCCTGAGGCACATATAAATAGGATAACGACAGCAGCGTACTCTACACTGGCGAAAATTAGAACATCATTTAGAAACCTAAATGAGGAAGCTTTTAGGGCACTTTACACTGCCTACGTGAGACCCGTCTTAGAGTATGCCGCGCCATCATGGAGCCACCACCTGAAGAAACACATAAAGAAACTGGAGAAGGTTCAGAGGTTTGCGACGAGGCTTGTCCCAGAGTTACGAGGGATGGGATATGAAGAGCGGCTGAAGGAACTGAACCTAACGACACTAGAGAAAAGAAGGGAGAGAGGAGATATGATAGGGACATATAAAATACTCAGGGGAATTGACAAAGTGGAAATAGATGAAATGTTCACACGTAATAATAACAGAACGAGGGGATATGGGTGGAAACTGGAAACTCAGATGAGTCACAGAGATGTTAGGAAGTTTTCTTTTAGCGTGAGAGTAGTAGAAAAATGGAATGCACTTGGGGAACAGGTTGTGGAAGCAAATACTATTCATACTTTTAAAACTAGGTATGATAGGGAAATGGGACAGGAGTCATTGCTGTAAACAACCGATAGCTAGAAAGGCGGGATCCAAGAGTCAATGCTCGATCCTGCAAGCACATATAGGTGAGTACATATAGGTGAGTACACACACACACACACACACACACACACACACACACACACACACACACACACACACACACACACACACACACACACACACACACACACACCCACCCACCCACACACACACACACACACACACACACACACACACACACACACACACACACACACACACACACACACACACACACACACACACACACACACACACACTTGGTACTAGTTTTACATATTAATAGGATATCGACAGCAGCGTACTCTACACTGGCAAAAGTTAGAACATCATTCAGAAACCTAAGTAAGGAGGCATTTAGGGCGCTTTACACTGCCTACGTAAGGCCAGTCTTAGAGTATGCCGCCTCATCATGGAGTCCCCATCTGAAGAAGCATATAATGAAACTGGAAAAGGTTCAGAGGTTTGCAACGAGACTCGTCCCAGAGCTACGAGGGATGGGGTATGAAGAGCGTCTGAGGGAACTGTGCCTTACGACACTAGAAAGAAGAAGGGAGAGGGGGGACATGATAGGAACGTATAAGATACTCAGAGGAATTGACAGAGTGGACATAGACGAAATGTTCACACGGAATAGTAACAGAACGAGAGGACATGCATGGAAGCTTGAAACTCAGATGAGTCACAGAGATGTTAGGAAGTTTTCTTTTAGCGTGAGAGTAGTGGGGAAATGGAATGCACTTCAGGAACAGGTTGTGGAAGCAAATACTATTCATAATTTTCACACACATAATAATCACACACACACACACACACACACACACACACACACACTCACACACACACACACACACACACACACACACATACACACACACACACACACACACACACACACACACACACACACACACACACACACACACACACACACACACACACACACACATGTCAATGTTTGCAGATGACTTAAAATTAATGAGAAGAGTTGTGACAGACGAGGATTGTAGGATCCTCCAAGAGGACTTAAACAGGCTGCAGAGATTGTCAGGGAAATGGCTACTGGAGTTTAACACCAGTAAATGTAAAGTTATGGAAATGGGATCAGGTGACAGGAGACCAAAGGGACAGTACACAATGAAGGGGAACAGCCTACCTGTAACGATTCGAGAAAGAGACCTGGGAGTGGATGTGACACCTAATCTAACTCCTGAGGCACATATAAATAGGATAACGACAGCAGCGTACTCTACACTGGCGAAAATTAGAACTTCATTCAGAAACCTAAATGAGGAAGCTTTTAGGGCACTTTACACTGCCTACGTGAGACCCGTCTTAGAGTATGCCGCGCCATCATGGAGCCCCCACCTGAAGAAACACATAAAGAAACTGGAAAAGGTTCAGAGGTTTGCGACGAGGCTTGTCCCAGAGTTACGAGGGATGGGATATGAAGAGCGGCTGAAGGAACTGAACCTAACGACACTAGAGAAAAGAAGGGAGAGAGGAGATATGATAGGGACATATAAAATACTCAGGGGAATTGACAAAGTGGAAATAGATGAAATGTTCACACGTAATAATAACAGAACGAGGGGACATGGGTGGAAACTGGAAACTCAGATGAGTCACAAAAATGTTAGGAAGTTTTCTTTTAGCGTGAGAGTAGTAGAAAAATGGAATGCACTTGGGGAACAGGTTGTGGAAGCAAATACTATTCATACTTTTAAAACTAGGTATGATAGGGAAATGGGACAGGAGTCATTGCTGTAAACAACCGATAGCTAGAAAGGCGGGATCCAAGAGTCAATGCTCGATCCTGCAAGCACATATAGGTGAGTACATATAGGTGAGTACACACACACACACACACACACACACACACACACACACACACACACATACACACACACACACACACACCCACCCACACACAGACACACACACACACACACACACACACACACACACACACACACACACACACACACACACACACACACACACACACACCCACACCCACACACACACACACACACACACACACACACACACACACACACACACACACACACACACACACACACACACACACACACACACACACACACACTTGGTACTAGTTTTACATATTAATAGGATAACGACAGCAGCGTACTCTACACTGGCAAAAGTTAGAACATCATTCAGAAACCTAAGTAAGGAGGCATTTAGGGCGCTTTACACTGCCTACGTAAGGCCAGTCTTAGAGTATGCCGCCTCATCATGGAGTCCCCATCTGAAGAAGCATATAATGAAACTGGAAAAGGTTCAGAGGTTTGCAACGAGACTCGTCCCAGAGCTACGAGGGATGGGGTATGAAGAGCGCCTGAGGGAACTGTGCCTTACGACACTAGAAAGAAGAAGGGAGAGGGGGGACATGATAGGAACGTATAAGATACTCAGAGGAATTGACAGAGTGGACATAGACGAAATGTTCACACGGAATAGTAACAGAACGAGAGGACATGGATGGAAGCTTGAAACTCAGATGAGTCACAGAGATGTTAGGAAGTTTTCTTTTAGCGTGAGAGTAGTGGGGAAATGGAATGCACTTCAGGAACAGGTTGTGGAAGCAAATACTATTCATAATTTTCACACACATAATAATCACACACACACACACACACACACACACACACACACACACACACACACACACACACACACACACACACACACACACACACACACACACACACACACACACACACACACACACACACACACACACACACACATGTCAATGTTTGCAGATGACGCAAAATTAATGAGAAGAGTTGTGACAGACGAGGATTGTAGGATCCTCCAAGAGGACTTAAACAGGCTGCAGAGATGGTCAGGGAAATGGCTACTGGAGTTTAACACCAGTAAATGTAAAGTTATGGAAATGGGATCAGGTGACAGGAGACCAAAGGGACAGTACACAATGAAGGGGAACAGCCTACCTGTAACGATTCGAGAAAGAGACCTGGGAGTGGATGTGACACCTAATCTAACTCCTGAGGCACATATAAATAGGATAACGACAGCAGCGTACTCTACACTGGCGAAAATTAGAACTTCATTCAGAAACCTAAATGAGGAAGCTTTTAGGGCACTTTACACTGCCTACGTGAGACCCGTCTTAGAGTATGCCGCGCCATCATGGAGCCCCCACCTGAAGAAACACATAAAGAAACTGGAGAAGGTTCAGAGGTTTGCGACGAGGCTTGTCCCAGAGTTACGAGGGATGGGATATGAAGAGCGGCTGAAGGAACTGAACCTAACGACACTAGAGAAAAGAAGGGAGAGAGGAGATATGATAGGGACATATAAAATACTCAGGGGAATTGACAAAGTGGAAATAGATGAAATGTTCACACGTAATAATAACAGAACGAGGGGACATGGGTGGAAACTGGAAACTTAGATGAGTCACAGAGATGTTAGGAAGTTTTCTTTTAGCGTGAGAGTAGTAGAAAAATGGAATGCACTTGGGGAACAGGTTGTGGAAGCAAATACTATTCATACTTTTAAAACTAGGTATGATAGGGAAATGGGACAGGAGTCATTGCTGTAAACAACCGATAGCTAGAAAGGCGGGATCCAAGAGTCAATGCTCGATCCTGCAAGCACATATAGGTGAGTACATATAGGTGAGTACACACACACACACACACACACACACACACACACACACACACACACACACACACACACACACACACACACACACACACACACACACACACACACACACACACACACACACACACACACACACACACACACACACACACACACACAGGCCAATCCTGGAGTATGCAGCCCCAGCATGGAGTCCATATCTAGTCAAGGATAAGACTAAACTGGAAAAGGTTCAAAGGTTTGCCACCAGACTAGAACCCGAGCTGAGAGGTATGAGCTACGAGGAGAGACTACGGGAATTAAACCTCACTTCGCTGGAAGACAGAAGAGTTAGGGGGGACATGATCACCACATTCAAGATTCTGAAGGGGATTGATAGGGTAGATAAAGACAGTCTATTTAACACAAGGGGAACACGCACAAGGGGACACAGGTGGAAACTGAGTGCCCAAATGAGCCACAGAGATATTAGAAAGAACTTTTTTAGTGTCAGAGTGGTTGACAAATGGAATGCATTAGGGGGTGATTTGGTGGAGGCTCACTCCATACACAGTTTCAAGTGTAGATATGACAGAGCCCGATAGGCTCAGGAATCTGTACACCTGTTGATTGACGGTGAGAGGCGGGACCAAAGAGCCAGAGCTCAACCCCCGCAAACACAACTAGGTGAGTACAACTAGGTGAGTACACACACACACACACACACACACATACACACCCACCCACCCACCCACACACACACACACACACACACACACACACACACACACACACACACACACACACACACACACACACACACACACACACACACACACACACACACACACACACACACACACACACACACACACACTTGGTACTAGTTTTACATATTAATAGGATAACGACAGCAGCGTACTCTACACTGGCAAAAGTTAGAACATCATTCAGAAACCTAAGTAAGGAGGCATTTAGGGCGCTTTACACTGCCTACGTAAGGCCAGTCTTAGAGCATGCCGCCTCATCAAGGAGTCCCCATCTGAAGAAGCATATAATGAAACTGGAAAAGGTTCAGAGGTTTGCAACGAGACTCGTCCCAGAGCTACGAGGGATGGGGTATGAAGAGCGCCTGAGGGAACTGTGCCTTACGACACTAGAAAGAAGAAGGGAGAGGGGGGACATGATAGGAACGTATAAGATACTCAGAGGAATTGACAGAGTGGACATAGACGAAATGTTCACACGGAGTAGTAACAGAACGAGAGGACATGGATGGAAGCTTGAAACTCAGATGAGTCACAGAGATGTTAGGAAATTTTCTTTTAGCGTGAGAGTAGTGGGGAAATGGAATGCACTTCAGGAACAGGTTGTGGAAGCAAATACTATTCATAATTTTCACACACATAATAATCACACACACACACACACACACACACACACACACACACACACATGGAGCCCGTACCTTGTCAAGCACAAGACGAAGCTGGAAAAAGTCCAAAGGTATGCTACTAGACTAGTCCCAGAACTAAGAGGCATGAGTTATGAGGAAAGGCTGCGGGAAATGCACCTCACGACACTGGAAGACAGAAGAGTAAGGGGGGACATGATCACAACCTACAAAATCCTCAGGGGAATCGACCGGGTAAACAAGGATGAACTTTTCAACACTGGTGGGACGCGAACAAGGGGACACAGGTGGAACCTGAGTACCCAAATGAGCCACAGAGACGTTAGAAAGAACTTTTTCAGTGTCAGAGTAGTTAGCAAATGGAATGCATTAGGAAGTGATGTGGTGGAGGCTGACTCCATTCACAGTTTCAAATGTAGATATGATAGAGCCCAATAGGCTCAGGAATCTGTACACCAGTTGATTGACGGTTGAGAGGCGGGACCAAAGAGCCAGAGCTCAACCCCCGCAAGCACAATTAGGTGAGCACAATTAGGTGAGTACACACACACACACACACACACACACACACACACACACACACACACACACAAACACACACACACACACACACACACACACACACACACACACACACACACACACACACACACACATGTCAATGTTTGAAGATGACGCAAAATTAATGAGAAGAGTTGTGACAGACGAGGATTGTAGGATCCTCCAAGAGGACTTAAACAGGCTGCAGAGATGGTCAGGGAAATGGCTACTGGAGTTTAACACCAGTAAATGTAAAGTTATGGAAATGGGATCAGGTGACAGGAGACCAAAGGGACAGTACACAATGAAGGGGAACAGCCTACCTGTAACGATTCGAGAAAGAGACCTGGGAGTGGATGTGACACCTAATCTAACTCCTGAGGCACATATAAATAGGATAACGACAGCAGCGTACTCTACACTGGCGAAAATTAGAACATCATTTAGAAACCTAAATGAGGAAGCTTTTAGGGCACTTTACACTGCCTACGTGAGACCCGTCTTAGAGTATGCCGCGCCATCATGGAGCCACCACCTGAAGAAACACATAAAGAAACTGGAGAAGGTTCAGAGGTTTGCGACGAGGCTTGTCCCAGAGTTACGAGGGATGGGATATGAAGAGCGGCTGAAGGAACTGAACCTAACGACACTAGAGAAAAGAAGGGAGAGAGGAGATATGATAGGGACATATAAAATACTCAGGGGAATTGACAAAGTGGAAATAGATGAAATGTTCACACGTAATAATAACAGAACGAGGGGATATGGGTGGAAACTGGAAACTCAGATGAGTCACAGAGATGTTAGGAAGTTTTCTTTTAGCGTGAGAGTAGTAGAAAAATGGAATGCACTTGGGGAACAGGTTGTGGAAGCAAATACTATTCATACTTTTAAAACTAGGTATGATAGGGAAATGGGACAGGAGTCATTGCTGTAAACAACCGATAGCTAGAAAGGCGGGATCCAAGAGTCAATGCTCGATCCTGCAAGCACATATAGGTGAGTACATATAGGTGAGTACACACACACACACACACACACACACACACACACACACACACACACACACACACACACACACACACACACACACACACACACACACACACACACACACACCCACCCACCCACACACACACACACACACACACACACACACACACACACACACACACACACACACACACACACACACACACACACACACACACACACACTTGGTACTAGTTTTACATATTAATAGGATATCGACAGCAGCGTACTCTACACTGGCAAAAGTTAGAACATCATTCAGAAA
>NW_027189550.1:110000-117500 GCF_040958095.1 Procambarus clarkii | reverse complement strand
AACTAAGAGGCATGAGTTATGAGGAAAGGCTGCGGGAAATGCACCTCACGACACTGGAAGACAGAAGAGTAAGGGGGGACATGATCACAACCTACAAAATCCTCAGGGGAATCGACCGGGTAAACAAGGATGAACTTTTCAACACTGGTGGGACGCGAACAAGGGGACACAGGTGGAAGCTGAGTACCCAAATGAGCCACAGAGACGTTAGAAAGAACTTTTTCAGTGTCAGAGTAGTTAGCAAATGGAATGCATTAGGAAGTGATGTGTTGGAGGCTGACTCCATTCACAGTTTCAAATGTAGATATGATAGAGCCCAATAGGCTCAGGAATCTTTACACCAGTTGATTGACGGTTGAGAGGCGGGACCAAAGAGCCAGAGCTCAACCCCCGCAAGCACAATTAGGTGAGCACAATTAGGTGAGTACACACACACACACACACACACACACACACACACACACACACACACACACACACACACACACACACACACACACACACACACACACACACACACACACACACACACACACACACACATGTCAATGTTTGAAGATGACGCAAAATTAATGAGAAGAGTTGTGACAGACGAGGATTGTAGGATCCTCCAAGAGGACTTAAACAGGCTGCAGAGATGGTCAGGGAAATGGCTACTGGAGTTTAACACCAGTAAATGTAAAGTTATGGAAATGGGATCAGGTGACAGGAGACCAAAGGGACAGTACACAATGAAGGGGAACAGCCTACCTGTAACGATTCGAGAAAGAGACCTGGGAGTGGATGTGACACCTAATCTAACTCCTGAGGCACATATAAATAGGATAACGACAGCAGCGTACTCTACACTGGCGAAAATTAGAACATCATTTAGAAACCTAAATGAGGAAGCTTTTAGGGCACTTTACACTGCCTACGTGAGACCCGTCTTAGAGTATGCCGCGCCATCATGGAGCCACCACCTGAAGAAACACATAAAGAAACTGGAGAAGGTTCAGAGGTTTGCGACGAGGCTTGTCCCAGAGTTACGAGGGATGGGATATGAAGAGCGGCTGAAGGAACTGAACCTAACGACACTAGAGAAAAGAAGGGAGAGAGGAGATATGATAGGGACATATAAAATACTCAGGGGAATTGACAAAGTGGAAATAGATGAAATGTTCACACGTAATAATAACAGAACGAGGGGATATGGGTGGAAACTGGAAACTCAGATGAGTCACAGAGATGTTAGGAAGTTTTCTTTTAGCGTGAGAGTAGTAGAAAAATGGAATGCACTTGGGGAACAGGTTGTGGAAGCAAATACTATTCATACTTTTAAAACTAGGTATGATAGGGAAATGGGACAGGAGTCATTGCTGTAAACAACCGATAGCTAGAAAGGCGGGATCCAAGAGTCAATGCTCGATCCTGCAAGCACATATAGGTGAGTACATATAGGTGAGTACACACACACACACACACACACACACACACACACACACACACACACACACACACACACACACACACACACACACACACACACACACCCACCCACCCACACACACACACACACACACACACACACACACACACACACACACACACACACACACACACACACACACACACACACACACACACACACACACACTTGGTACTAGTTTTACATATTAATAGGATATCGACAGCAGCGTACTCTACACTGGCAAAAGTTAGAACATCATTCAGAAACCTAAGTAAGGAGGCATTTAGGGCGCTTTACACTGCCTACGTAAGGCCAGTCTTAGAGTATGCCGCCTCATCATGGAGTCCCCATCTGAAGAAGCATATAATGAAACTGGAAAAGGTTCAGAGGTTTGCAACGAGACTCGTCCCAGAGCTACGAGGGATGGGGTATGAAGAGCGTCTGAGGGAACTGTGCCTTACGACACTAGAAAGAAGAAGGGAGAGGGGGGACATGATAGGAACGTATAAGATACTCAGAGGAATTGACAGAGTGGACATAGACGAAATGTTCACACGGAATAGTAACAGAACGAGAGGACATGCATGGAAGCTTGAAACTCAGATGAGTCACAGAGATGTTAGGAAGTTTTCTTTTAGCGTGAGAGTAGTGGGGAAATGGAATGCACTTCAGGAACAGGTTGTGGAAGCAAATACTATTCATAATTTTCACACACATAATAATCACACACACACACACACACACACACACACACACACACACACACACACACACACACACACACACACATACACACACACACACACACACACACACACACACACACACACACACACACACACACACACACACACACACACACACACATGTCAATGTTTGCAGATGACTTAAAATTAATGAGAAGAGTTGTGACAGACGAGGATTGTAGGATCCTCCAAGAGGACTTAAACAGGCTGCAGAGATTGTCAGGGAAATGGCTACTGGAGTTTAACACCAGTAAATGTAAAGTTATGGAAATGGGATCAGGTGACAGGAGACCAAAGGGACAGTACACAATGAAGGGGAACAGCCTACCTGTAACGATTCGAGAAAGAGACCTGGGAGTGGATGTGACACCTAATCTAACTCCTGAGGCACATATAAATAGGATAACGACAGCAGCGTACTCTACACTGGCGAAAATTAGAACTTCATTCAGAAACCTAAATGAGGAAGCTTTTAGGGCACTTTACACTGCCTACGTGAGACCCGTCTTAGAGTATGCCGCGCCATCATGGAGCCCCCACCTGAAGAAACACATAAAGAAACTGGAAAAGGTTCAGAGGTTTGCGACGAGGCTTGTCCCAGAGTTACGAGGGATGGGATATGAAGAGCGGCTGAAGGAACTGAACCTAACGACACTAGAGAAAAGAAGGGAGAGAGGAGATATGATAGGGACATATAAAATACTCAGGGGAATTGACAAAGTGGAAATAGATGAAATGTTCACACGTAATAATAACAGAACGAGGGGACATGGGTGGAAACTGGAAACTCAGATGAGTCACAGAGATGTTAGGAAGTTTTCTTTTAGCGTGAGAGTAGTAGAAAAATGGAATGCACTTGGGGAACAGGTTGTGGAAGCAAATACTATTCATACTTTTAAAACTAGGTATGATAGGGAAATGGGACAGGAGTCATTGCTGTAAACAACCGATAGCTAGAAAGGCGGGATCCAAGAGTCAATGCTCGATCCTGCAAGCACATATAGGTGAGTACATATAGGTGAGTACACACACACACACACACACACACACACACACACACACACATACACACACACACACACACACCCACCCACACACAGACACACACACACACACACACACACACACACACACACACACACACACACACACACACACACACACACACACACACACACACACACACACACACACACACACACACACACACACACACACACACACACACACACACACACACACACACACACACACACACACACACACACACACACACACACACACACACTTGGTACTAGTTTTACATATTAATAGGATAACGACAGCAGCGTACTCTACACTGGCAAAAGTTAGAACATCATTCAGAAACCTAAGTAAGGAGGCATTTAGGGCGCTTTACACTGCCTACGTAAGGCCAGTCTTAGAGTATGCCGCCTCATCATGGAGTCCCCATCTGAAGAAGCATATAATGAAACTGGAAAAGGTTCAGAGGTTTGCAACGAGACTCGTCCCAGAGCTACGAGGGATGGGGTATGAAGAGCGCCTGAGGGAACTGTGCCTTACGACACTAGAAAGAAGAAGGGAGAGGGGGGACATGATAGGAACGTATAAGATACTCAGAGGAATTGACAGAGTGGACATAGACGAAATGTTCACACGGAATAGTAACAGAACGAGAGGACATGGATGGAAGCTTGAAACTCAGATGAGTCACAGAGATGTTAGGAAGTTTTCTTTTAGCGTGAGAGTAGTGGGGAAATGGAATGCACTTCAGGAACAGGTTGTGGAAGCAAATACTATTCATAATTTTCACACACATAATAATCACACACACAGACACACACACACACACACACACACACACACACACACACACACACACACACACACACACACACACACACACACACACACACACACACACACACATGTCAATGTTTGCAGATGA
Source organism: Procambarus clarkii (assembly GCF_040958095.1). Classification (NCBI taxonomy): domain Eukaryota; kingdom Metazoa; phylum Arthropoda; class Malacostraca; order Decapoda; family Cambaridae; genus Procambarus; species Procambarus clarkii. The sequence goes on along the minus strand of NW_027189550.1, from coordinate 113,356 downwards.
CGCAAAATTAATGAGAAGAGTTGTGACAGACGAGGATTGTAGGATCCTCCAAGAGGACTTAAACAGGCTGCAGAGATGGTCAGGGAAATGGCTACTGGAGTTTAACACCAGTAAATGTAAAGTTATGGAAATGGGATCAGGTGACAGGAGACCAAAGGGACAGTACACAATGAAGGGGAACAGCCTACCTGTAACGATTCGAGAAAGAGACCTGGGAGTGGATGTGACACCTAATCTAACTCCTGAGGCACATATAAATAGGATAACGACAGCAGCGTACTCTACACTGGCGAAAATTAGAACTTCATTCAGAAACCTAAATGAGGAAGCTTTTAGGGCACTTTACACTGCCTACGTGAGACCCGTCTTAGAGTATGCCGCGCCATCATGGAGCCCCCACCTGAAGAAACACATAAAGAAACTGGAGAAGGTTCAGAGGTTTGCGACGAGGCTTGTCCCAGAGTTACGAGGGATGGGATATGAAGAGCGGCTGAAGGAACTGAACCTAACGACACTAGAGAAAAGAAGGGAGAGAGGAGATATGATAGGGACATATAAAATACTCAGGGGAATTGACAAAGTGGAAATAGATGAAATGTTCACACGTAATAATAACAGAACGAGGGGACATGGGTGGAAACTGGAAACTTAGATGAGTCACAGAGATGTTAGGAAGTTTTCTTTTAGCGTGAGAGTAGTAGAAAAATGGAATGCACTTGGGGAACAGGTTGTGGAAGCAAATACTATTCATACTTTTAAAACTAGGTATGATAGGGAAATGGGACAGGAGTCATTGCTGTAAACAACCGATAGCTAGAAAGGCGGGATCCAAGAGTCAATGCTCGATCCTGCAAGCACATATAGGTGAGTACATATAGGTGAGTACACACACACACACACACACACACACACACACACACACACACACACACACACACACACACACACACACACACACACACACACACACACACACACACACACACACACACACAGGCCAATCCTGGAGTATGCAGCCCCAGCATGGAGTCCATATCTAGTCAAGGATAAGACTAAACTGGAAAAGGTTCAAAGGTTTGCCACCAGACTAGAACCCGAGCTGAGAGGTATGAGCTACGAGGAGAGACTACGGGAATTAAACCTCACTTCGCTGGAAGACAGAAGAGTTAGGGGGGACATGATCACCACATTCAAGATTCTGAAGGGGATTGATAGGGTAGATAAAGACAGTCTATTTAACACAAGGGGAACACGCACAAGGGGACACAGGTGGAAACTGAGTGCCCAAATGAGCCACAGAGATATTAGAAAGAACTTTTTTAGTGTCAGAGTGGTTGACAAATGGAATGCATTAGGGGGTGATTTGGTGGAGGCTCACTCCATACACAGTTTCAAGTGTAGATATGACAGAGCCCGATAGGCTCAGGAATCTGTACACCTGTTGATTGACGGTGAGAGGCGGGACCAAAGAGCCAGAGCTCAACCCCCGCAAACACAACTAGGTGAGTACAACTAGGTGAGTACACACACACACACACACACACACATACACACCCACCCACCCACCCACACACACACACACACACACACACACACACACACACACACACACACACACACACACACACACACACACACACACACACACACACACACACACACACACACACACACACACACACACACACACACACTTGGTACTAGTTTTACATATTAATAGGATAACGACAGCAGCGTACTCTACACTGGCAAAAGTTAGAACATCATTCAGAAACCTAAGTAAGGAGGCATTTAGGGCGCTTTACACTGCCTACGTAAGGCCAGTCTTAGAGCATGCCGCCTCATCAAGGAGTCCCCATCTGAAGAAGCATATAATGAAACTGGAAAAGGTTCAGAGGTTTGCAACGAGACTCGTCCCAGAGCTACGAGGGATGGGGTATGAAGAGCGCCTGAGGGAACTGTGCCTTACGACACTAGAAAGAAGAAGGGAGAGGGGGGACATGATAGGAACGTATAAGATACTCAGAGGAATTGACAGAGTGGACATAGACGAAATGTTCACACGGAGTAGTAACAGAACGAGAGGACATGGATGGAAGCTTGAAACTCAGATGAGTCACAGAGATGTTAGGAAATTTTCTTTTAGCGTGAGAGTAGTGGGGAAATGGAATGCACTTCAGGAACAGGTTGTGGAAGCAAATACTATTCATAATTTTCACACACATAATAATCACACACACACACACACACACACACACACACACACACACACACACATGGAGCCCGTACCTTGTCAAGCACAAGACGAAGCTGGAAAAAGTCCAAAGGTATGCTACTAGACTAGTCCCAGAACTAAGAGGCATGAGTTATGAGGAAAGGCTGCGGGAAATGCACCTCACGACACTGGAAGACAGAAGAGTAAGGAGGGACATGATCACAACCTACAAAATCCTCAGGGGAATCGACCGGGTAAACAAGGATGAACTTTTCAACACTGGTGGGACGCGAACAAGGGGACACAGGTGGAAGCTGAGTACCCAAATGAGCCACAGAGACGTTAGAAAGAACTTTTTCAGTGTCAGAGTAGTTAGCAAATGGAATGCATTAGGAAGTGATGTGGTGGAGGCTGACTCCATTCACAGTTTCAAATGTAGATATGATAGAGCCCAATAGGCTCAGGAATCTGTACACCAGTTGATTGACGGTTGAGAGGCGGGACCAAAGAGCCAGAGCTCAACCCCCGCAAGCACAATTAGGTGAGCACAATTAGGTGAGTACACACACACACACACACACACACACACACACACACACACACACACACACACACACACACACACACACACACACACACACACACACACACACACACACACACATGTCAATGTTTGAAGATGACGCAAAATTAATGAGAAGAGTTGTGACAGACGAGGATTGTAGGATCCTCCAAGAGGACTTAAACAGGCTGCAGAGATGGTCAGGGAAATGGCTACTGGAGTTTAACACCAGTAAATGTAAAGTTATGGAAATGGGATCAGGTGACAGGAGACCAAAGGGACAGTACACAATGAAGGGGAACAGCCTACCTGTAACGATTCGAGAAAGAGACCTGGGAGTGGATGTGACACCTAATCTAACTCCTGAGGCACATATAAATAGGATAACGACAGCAGCGTACTCTACACTGGCGAAAATTAGAACATCATTTAGAAACCTAAATGAGGAAGCTTTTAGGGCACTTTACACTGCCTACGTGAGACCCGTCTTAGAGTATGCCGCGCCATCATGGAGCCACCACCTGAAGAAACACATAAAGAAACTGGAGAAGGTTCAGAGGTTTGCGACGAGGCTTGTCC
>NW_027189550.1:105000-107500 GCF_040958095.1 Procambarus clarkii | reverse complement strand
TATAATGAAACTGGAAAAGGTTCAGAGGTTTGCAACGAGACTCGTCCCAGAGCTACGAGGGATGGGGTATGAAGAGCGCCTGAGGGAACTGTGCCTTACGACACTAGAAAGAAGAAGGGAGAGGGGGGACATGATAGGAACGTATAAGATACTCAGAGGAATTGACAGAGTGGACATAGACGAAATGTTCACACGGAATAGTAACAGAACGAGAGGACATGGATGGAAGCTTGAAACTCAGATGAGTCACAGAGATGTTAGGAAGTTTTCTTTTAGCGTGAGAGTAGTGGGGAAATGGAATGCACTTCAGGAACAGGTTGTGGAAGCAAATACTATTCATAATTTTCACACACATAATAATCACACACACACACACACACACACACACACACACACACACACACACACACACACACACACACACACACACACACACACACACACACATGTCAATGTTTGCAGATGACGCAAAATTAATGAGAAGAGTTGTGACAGACGAGGATTGTAGGATCCTCCAAGAGGACTTAAACAGGCTGCAGAGATGGTCAGGGAAATGGCTACTGGAGTTTAACACCAGTAAATGTAAAGTTATGGAAATGGGATCAGGTGACAGGAGACCAAAGGGACAGTACACAATGAAGGGGAACAGCCTACCTGTAACGATTCGAGAAAGAGACCTGGGAGTGGATGTGACACCTAATCTAACTCCTGAGGCACATATAAATAGGATAACGACAGCAGCGTACTCTACACTGGCGAAAATTAGAACTTCATTCAGAAACCTAAATGAGGAAGCTTTTAGGGCACTTTACACTGCCTACGTGAGACCCGTCTTAGAGTATGCCGCGCCATCATGGAGCCCCCACCTGAAGAAACACATAAAGAAACTGGAGAAGGTTCAGAGGTTTGCGACGAGGCTTGTCCCAGAGTTACGAGGGATGGGATATGAAGAGCGGCTGAAGGAACTGAACCTAACGACACTAGAGAAAAGAAGGGAGAGAGGAGATATGATAGGGACATATAAAATACTCAGGGGAATTGACAAAGTGGAAATAGATGAAATGTTCACACGTAATAATAACAGAACGAGGGGACATGGGTGGAAACTGGAAACTTAGATGAGTCACAGAGATGTTAGGAAGTTTTCTTTTAGCGTGAGAGTAGTAGAAAAATGGAATGCACTTGGGGAACAGGTTGTGGAAGCAAATACTATTCATACTTTTAAAACTAGGTATGATAGGGAAATGGGACAGGAGTCATTGCTGTAAACAACCGATAGCTAGAAAGGCGGGATCCAAGAGTCAATGCTCGATCCTGCAAGCACATATAGGTGAGTACATATAGGTGAGTACACACACACACACACACACACACACACACACACACACACACACACACACACACACACACACACACACACACACACACACACACACACACACACACACACACACACACACACACACACAGGCCAATCCTGGAGTATGCAGCCCCAGCATGGAGTCCATATCTAGTCAAGGATAAGACTAAACTGGAAAAGGTTCAAAGGTTTGCCACCAGACTAGAACCCGAGCTGAGAGGTATGAGCTACGAGGAGAGACTACGGGAATTAAACCTCACTTCGCTGGAAGACAGAAGAGTTAGGGGGGACATGATCACCACATTCAAGATTCTGAAGGGGATTGATAGGGTAGATAAAGACAGTCTATTTAACACAAGGGGAACACGCACAAGGGGACACAGGTGGAAACTGAGTGCCCAAATGAGCCACAGAGATATTAGAAAGAACTTTTTTAGTGTCAGAGTGGTTGACAAATGGAATGCATTAGGGGGTGATGTGGTGGAGGCTCACTCCATACACAGTTTCAAGTGTAGATATGACAGAGCCCGATAGGCTCAGGAATCTGTACACCTGTTGATTGACGGTTGAGAGGCGGGACCAAAGAGCCAGAGCTCAACCCACGCAAACACAACTAGGTGAGTACAACTAGGTGAGTACACACACACACACACACACACACACACACACACACACCCACCCACCCACCCACACACACACACACACACACACACACACACACACACACACACACACACACACACACACACACACACACACACACACACACACACACACACACACACACACACACACACACACACACACACACACACACTTGGTACTCGTTTTACATATTAATAGGATAACGACAGCAGCGTACTCTACACTGGCAAAAGTTAGAACATCATTCAGAAACCTAAGTAAGGAGGCATTTAGGGCGCTTTACACTGCCTACGTAAGGCCAGTCTTAGAGCATGCCGCCTCATCAAGGAGTCCCCATCTGAAGAAGCATATAATGAAACTGGAAAAGGTTCAGAGGTTTGCAACGAGACTCGTCCCAGAGCTACGAGGGATGGGGTATGAAGAGCGCCTGAGGGAACTGTGCCTTACGACACTAGAAAGAAGAAGGGAGAGGGGGCACATGATAGGAACGTATAA
>NW_027189550.1:95000-97500 GCF_040958095.1 Procambarus clarkii | reverse complement strand
GTTATGGAAATGGGATCAGGTGACAGGAGACCAAAGGGACAGTACACAATGAAGGGGAACAGCCTACCTGTAACGATTCGAGAAAGAGACCTGGGAGTGGATGTGACACCTAATCTAACTCCTGAGGCCCATATAAATAGGATAACGACAGCAGCGTACTCTACACTGGCGAAAATTAGAACTTCATTCAGAAACCTAAATGAGGAAGCTTTTAGGGCACTTTACACTGCCTACGTGAGACCCGTCTTAGAGTATGCCGCGCCATCATGGAGCCCCCACCTGAAGAAACACATAAAGAAACTGGAGAAGGTTCAGAGGTTTGCGACGAGGCTTGTCCCAGAGTTACGAGGGATGGGATATGAAGAGCGGCTGAAGGAACTGAACCTAACGACACTAGAGAAAAGAAGGGAGAGAGGAGATATGATAGGGACATATAAAATACTCAGGGGAATTGACAAAGTGGAAATAGATGAAATGTTCACACGTAATAATAACAGAACGAGGGGACATGGGTGGAAACTGGAAACTCAGATGAGTCACAGAGATGTTAGGAAGTTTTCTTTTAGCGTGAGAGTAGTAGAAAAATGGAATGCACTTGGGGAACAGGTTGTGGAAGCAAATACTATTCATAATTTTAAAACTAGGTATGATAGGGAAATGGGACAGGAGTCATTGCTGTAAACAACCGATAGCTAGAAAGGCGGGATCCAAGAGTCAATGCTCGATCCTGCAAGCACATATAGGTGAGTACATATAGGTGAGTACACACACACACACACACACACACACACACACACACACACACACACACACACACACACACACACACACACACACACACACACACACACACACACACACCCACCCACACACACACACACACACACACACACACACACACACACACACACACACACACACACACACACACACACACACACACACACACACACTTGGTACTAGTTTTACATATTAATAGGACAACGACAGCAGCGTACTCTACACTGGCAAAAGTTAGAACATCATTCAGAAACCTAAGTAAGGAGGCATTTAGGGCGCTTTACACTGCCTACGTAAGGCCAGTCTTAGAGTATGCCGCCTCATCATGGAGTCCCCATCTGAAGAAGCATATAATGAAACTGGAAAAGGTTCAGAGGTTTGCAACGAGACTCGTCCCAGAGCTACGAGGGATGGGGTATGAAGAGCGCCTGAGGGAACTGTGCCTTACGACACTAGAAAGAAGAAGGGAGAGGGGGGATATGATAGGAACGTATAAGATACTCAGAGGAATTGACAGAGTGGACATAGACGAAATGTTCACACGGAATAGTAACAGAACGAGAGGACATGGATGGAAGCTTGGAACTCAGATGAGTCACAGAGATGTTAGGAAGTTTTCTTTTAGCGTGAGAGTAGTGGGGAAATGGAATGCACTTCAGGAACAGGTTGTGGAAGCAAATACTATTCATAATTTTCACACACATAATAATCACACACACACACACACACACACACACACACACACACACACACACACACACACACACACACACACACACACACACACACACACACACACACACACACACACACACACACACACACACACACACACACACACACACACACACATGTCAATGTTTGCAGATGACGCAAAATTAATGAGAAGAGTTGTGACAGACGAGGATTGTAGGATCCTCCAAGAGGACTTAAACAGGCTGCAGAGATGGTCAGGGAAATGGCTACTGGAGTTTAACACCAGTAAATGTAAAGTTCTGGAAATGGGATCAGGTGACAGGAGACCAAAGGGACAGTACACAATGAAGGGGAACAGCCTACCTGTAACGATTCGAGAAAGAGACCTGGGAGTGGATGTGACACCTAATCTAACTCCTGAGGCACATATAAATAGGATAACGACAGCAGCGTACTCTACACTGGCGAAAATTAGAACTTCATTCAGAAACCTAAATGAGGAAGCTTTTAGGGCACTTTACACTGCCTACGTGAGACCCGTCTTAGAGTATGCCGCGCCATCATGGAGCCCCCACCTGAAGAAACACATAAAGAAACTGGAGAAGGTTCAGAGGTTTGCGACGAGGCTTGTCCCAGAGTTACGAGGGATGGGATATGAAGAGCGGCTGAAGGAACTGAACCTAACGACACTAGAGAAAAGAAGGGAGAGAGGAGATATGATAGGGACATATAAAATACTCAGGGGAATTGACAAAGTGGAAATAGATGAAATGTTCACACGTAATAATAACAGAACGAGGGGACATGGGTGGAAACTGGAAACTCAGATGAGTCACAGAGATGTTAGGAAGTTTTCTTTTAGCGTGAGAGTAGTAGAAAAATGGAATGCACTTGGGGAACAGGTTGTGGAAGCAAATACTATTCATACTTTTAAAACTAGGTATGATAGGGAAATGGGACAGGAGTCATTGCTGTAAACAACCGATAGCTAGAAAGGCGGGATCCAAGAGTCAATGCTCGATCC
>NW_027189550.1:70000-72500 GCF_040958095.1 Procambarus clarkii | reverse complement strand
AGACCTGGGAGTGGATGTGACACCTAATCTAACTCCTGAGGCACATATAAATAGGATAACGACAGCAGCGTACTCTACACTGGCGAAAATTAGAACTTCATTCAGAAACCTAAATGAGGAAGCTTTTAGGGCACTTTACACTGCCTACGTGAGACCCGTCTTAGAGTTTGCCGCGCCATCATGGAGCCCCCACCTGAAGAAACACATAAAGAAACTGGAGAAGGTTCAGAGGTTTGCGACGAGGCTTGTCCCAGAGTTACGAGGGATGGGATATGAAGAGCGGCTGAAGGAACTGAACCTAACGACACTAGAGAAAAGAAGGGAGAGAGGAGATATGATAGGGACATATAAAATACTCAGGGGAATTGACAAAGTGGAAATAGATGAAATGTTCACACGTAATAATAACAGAACGAGGGGACATGGGTGGAAACTGGAAACTCAGATGAGTCACAGAGATGTTAGGAAGTTTTCTTTTAGCGTGAGAGTAGTAGAAAAATGGAATGCACTTGGGGAACAGGTTGTGGAAGCAAATACTATTCATACTTTTAAAACTAGGTATGATAGGGAAATGGGACAGGAGTCATTGCCGTAAACAACCGATAGCTAGAAAGGCGGGATCCAAGAGTCAATGCTCGATCCTGCAAGCACATATAGGTGAGTACATATAGGTGAGTACACACACACACACACACACACACACACACACACACACACACACACACCCACCCACCCACACACACACACACACACACCCACCCACCCACACACACACACACACACACACACACACACACACACACACACACACACACACACACACACACACACACACACACACACACACACACACACACACACACACACACACTTGGTACTAGTTTTACATATTAATAGGATAACGACAGCAGCATACTCTACACTGGCAAAAGTTAGAACATCATTCAGAAACCTAAGTAAGGAGGCATTTAGGGCGCTTTACACTGCCTACGTAAGGCCAGTCTTAGAGTATGCCGCCTCATCATGGAGTCCCCATCTGAAGAAGCATATAATGAAACTGGAAAAGGTTCAGAGGTTTGCACCGAGACTCGTCCCAGAGCTACGAGGGATGGGGTATGAAGAGCGCCTGAGGGAACTGTGCCTTACGACACTAGAAAGAAGAAGGGAGAGGGGGGACATGATAGGAACGTATAAGATACTCAGAGGAATTGACAGAGTGGACATAGACGAAATGTTCACACGGAATAGTAACAGAACGAGAGGACATGGATGGAAGCTTGGAACTCAGATGAGTCACAGAGATGTTAGGAAGTTTTCTTTTAGCGTGAGAGTAGTGGGGAAATGGAATGCACTTCAGGAACAGGTTGTGGAAGCAAATACTATTCATAATTTTCACACACATAATAATCACACACACACACACACACACACACACACACACACACACACACACACACACACACACACACACACACACACACACACACACACTTGGTACTAGTTTTACATATTAATAGGATAACGACAGCAGCGTACTCTACACTGGCAAAAGTTAGAACATCATTCAGAAACCTAAGTAAGGAGGCATTTAGGGCGCTTTACACTGCCTACGTAAGGCCAGTCTTAGAGTATGCTGCCTCATCATGGAGTCCCCATCTGAAGAAGCATATAATGAAACTGGAAAAGGTTCAGAGGTTTGCAACGAGACTCGTCCCAGAGCTACGAGGGATGGGGTATGAAGAGCGCCTGAGGGAACTGTGCCTTACGACACTAGAAAGAAGAAGGGAGAGGGGGGACATGATAGGAACGTATAAGATACTCAGAGGAATTGACAGAGTGGACATAGACGAAATGTTCACACGGAATAGTAACAGAACGAGAGGACATGGATGGAAGCTTGGAACTCAGATGAGTCACAGAGATGTTAGGAAGTTTTCTTTTAGCGTGAGAGTAGTGGGGAAATGGAATGCACTTCAGGAACAGGTTGTGGAAGCAAATACTATTCATAATTTTCACACACATAATAATCACACACACACACACACACACACACACACACACACACACACACACACACACACACACACACACACACACACACACACACACACACACACACACACACACACACACACATGTCAATGTTTGCAGATGACGCAAAATTAATGAGAAGAGTTGTGACAGACGAGGATTGTAGGATCCTCCAAGAGGACTTAAACAGGCTGCAGAGATGGTCAGGGAAATGGCTACTGGAGTTTAACACCAGTAAATGTAAAGTTATGGAAATGGGATCAGGTGACAGGAGACCAAAGGGACAGTACACAATGAAGGGGAACAGCCTACCTGTAACGATTCGAGAAAGAGACCTGGGAGTGGATGTGACACCTAATCTAACTCCTGAGGCACATATAAATAGGATAACGACAGCAGCGTACTCTGCACTGGCGAAAATTAGAACTTCATTCAGAAACCTAAATGAGGAAGCTTTTAGGGCACTTTA
>NW_027189550.1:0-35000 GCF_040958095.1 Procambarus clarkii | reverse complement strand
GGCCAGTCTTAGAGTATGCCGCCTCATCATGGAGTCCCCATCTGAAGAAGCATATAATGAAACTGGAAAAGGTTCAGAGGTTTGCAACGAGATTCGTCCCAGAGCTACGAGGGATGGGGTATGAAGAGCGCCTGAGGGAACTGTGCCTTACGACACTAGAAAGAAGAAGGGAGAGGGGGGACATGATAGGAACGTATAAGATACTCAGAGGAATTGACAGAGTGGACATAGACGAAATGTTCACACGGAATAGTAACAGAACGAGAGGACATGGATGGAAGCTTGGAACTCAGATGAGTCACAGAGATGTTAGGAAGTTTTCTTTTAGCGTGAGAGTAGTGGGGAAATGGAATGCACTTCAGGAACAGGTTGTGGAAGCAAATACTATTCATAATTTTCACACACATAATAATCACACACACACACACACACACACACACACACACACACACACACACACACACACACACACACACACACACACACACACACACACACACACACACACACACACACACACACACACACACACACACACACACACACACACACACATGTCAATGTTTGCAGATGACGCAAAATTAATGAGAAGAGTTGTGACAGACGAGGATTGTAGGATCCTCCAAGAGGACTTAAACAGGCTGCAGAGATGGTCAGGGAAATGGCTACTGGAGTTTAACACCAGTAAATGTAAAGTTATGGAAATGGGATCAGGTGACAGGAGACCAAAGGGACAGTACACAATGAAGGGGAACAGCCTACCTGTAACGATTCGAGAAAGAGACCTGGGAGTGGATGTGACACCTAATCTAACTCCTGAGGCACATATAAATAGGATAACGACAGCAGCGTACTCTACACTGGCGAAAATTAGAACTTCATTCAGAAACCTAAATGAGGAAGCTTTTAGGGCACTTTACACTGCCTACGTGAGACCCGTCTTAGAGTATGCCGCGCCATCATGGAGCCCCCACCTGAAGAAACACATAAAGAAACTGGAGAAGGTTCAGAGGTTTGCGACGAGGCTTGTCCCAGAGTTACGAGGGATGGGATATGAAGAGCGGCTGAAGGAACTGAACCTAACGACACTAGAGAAAAGAAGGGAGAGAGGAGATATGATAGGGACATATAAAATACTCAGGGGAATTGACAAAGTGGAAATAGATGAAATGTTCACACGTAATAATAACAGAACGAGGGGACATGGGTGGAAACTGGAAACTCAGATGAGTCACAGAGATGTTAGGAAGTTTTCTTTTAGCGTGAGAGTAGTAGAAAAATGGAATGCACTTGGGGAACAGGTTGTGGAAGCAAATACTATTCATACTTTTAAAACTAGGTATGATAGGGAAATGGGACAGGAGTCATTGCTGTAAACAACCGATAGCTAGAAAGGCGGGATCCAAGAGTCAATGCTCGATCCTGCAAGCACATATAGGTGAGTACATATAGGTGAGTACACACACACACACACACACACACACACACACACACACACACACACACACACACACACACACACACACACACACACACACACACACACACACACACACACACACACACACACTTGGTACTAGTTTTACATATTAATAGGATAACGACAGCAGCGTACTCTACACTGGCAAAAGTTAGAACATCATTCAGAAACCTAAGTAAGGAGGCATTTAGGGCGCTTTACACTGCCTACGTAAGGCCAGTCTTAGAGTATGCCGCCTCATCATGGAGTCCCCATCTGAAGAAGCATATAATGAAACTGGAAAAGGTTCAGAGGTTTGCAACGAGACTCGTCCCAGAGCTACGAGGGATGGGGTATGAAGAGCGCCTGAGGGAACTGTGCCTTACGACACTAGAAAGAAGAAGGGAGAGGGGGGACATGATAGGAACGTATAAGATACTCAGAGGAATTGACAGAGTGGACATAGACGAAATGTTCACACGGAATAGTAACAGAACGAGAGGACATGGATGGAAGCTTGGAACTCAGATGAGTCACAGAGATGTTAGGAAGTTTTCTTTTAGCGTGAGAGTAGTGGGGAAATGGAATGCACTTCAGGAACAGGTTGTGGAAGCAAATACTATTCATAATTTTCACACACATAATAATCACACACACACACACACACACACACACACACACACACACACACACACACACACACACACACACATGTCAATGTTTGCAGATGACGCAAAATTAATGAGAAGAGTTGTGACAGACGAGGATTGTAGGATCCTCCAAGAGGACTTAAACAGGCTGCAGAGATGGTCAGGGAAATGGCTACTGGAGTTTAACACCAGTAAATGTAAAGTTATGGAAATGGGATCAGGTGACAGGAGACCAAAGGGACAGTACACAATGAAGGGGAACAGCCTACCTGTAACGATTCGAGAAAGAGACCTGGGAGTGGATGTGACACCTAATTTAACTCCTGAGGCACATATAAATAGGATAACGACAGCAGCGTACTCTACACTGGCGAAAATTAGAACTTCATTCAGAAACCTAAATGAGGAAGCTTTTAGGGCACTTTACACTGCCTACATGAGACCCGTCTTAGAGTATGCCGCGCCATCATGGAGCCCCCACCTGAAGAAACACATAAAGAAACTGGAGAAGGTTCAGAGGTTTGCGACGAGGCTTGTCCCAGAGTTACGAGGGATGGGATATGAAGAGCGGCTGAAGGAACTGAACCTAACGACACTAGAGAAAAGAAGGGAGAGAGGAGATATGATAGGGACATATAAAATACTCAGGGGAATTGACAAAGTGGAAATAGATGAAATGTTCACACGTAATAATAACAGAACGAGGGGACATGGGTGGAAACTGGAAACTCAGATGAGTCACAGAGATGTTAGGAAGTTTTCTTTTAGCGTGAGAGTAGTAGAAAAATGGAATGCACTTGGGGAACAGGTTGTGGAAGCAAATACTATTCATACTTTTAAAACTAGGTATGATAGGGAAATGGGACAGGAGTCATTGCTGTAAACAACCGATAGCTAGAAAGGCGGGATCCAAGAGTCAATGCTCGATCCTGCAAGCACATATAGGTGAGTACATATAGGTGAGTACACACACACACACACACACACACACACACACACACACACACACACACACACACACACACACACACACACACACACACACACACACACACACACACACACATGTCAATGTTTGCAGATGACGCAAAATTAATGAGAAGAGTTGTGACAGACGAGGATTGTAGGATCCTCCAAGAGGACTTAAACAGGCTGCAGAGATGGTCAGGGAAATGGCTACTGGAGTTTAACACCAGTAAATGTAAAGTTATGGAAATGGGATCAGGTGACAGGAGACCAAAGGGACAGTACACAATGAAGGGGAACAGCCTACCTGTAACGATTCGAGAAAGAGACCTGGGAGTGGATGTGACACCTAATCTAACTCCTGAGGCACATATAAATAGGATAACGACAGCAGCGTACTCTACACTGGCGAAAATTAGAACTTCATTCAGAAACCTAAATGAGGAAGCTTTTAGGGCACTTTACACTGCCTACGTGAGACCCGTCTTAGAGTATGCCGCGCGATCATGGAGCCCCCACCTGAAGAAACATAAAGAAACTGGAGAAGGTTCAGAGGTTTGCGACGAGGCTTGTCCCAGAGTTACGAGGGATGGGATATGAAGAGCGGCTGAAGGAACTGAACCTAACGACACTAGAGAAATGAAGGGAGAGAGGAGATATGATAGGGACATATAAAATACTCAGGGGAATTGACAAAGTGGAAATAGATGAAATGTTCACACGTAATAATAACAGAACGAGGGGACATGGGTGGAAACTGGAAACTCAGATGAGTCACAGAGATGTTAGGAAGTTTTCTTTTAGCGTGAGAGTAGTAGAAAAATGGAATGCACTTGGGGAACAGGTTGTGGAAGCAAATACTATTCATACTTTTAAAACTAGGTATGATAGGGAAATGGGACAGGAGTCATTGCTGTAAACAACCGATAGCTAGAAAGGCGGGATCCAAGAGTCAATGCTCGATCCTGCAAGCACATATAGGTGAGTACATATAGGTGAGTACACACACACACACACACACACACACACACACACACACACACACACACACACACACACACACACACACACACACACACACACACACACACACCACACACACACACACACACACACACACACACACACACACACACACACACACACACACACACACACACACACACACACACACACACACACACACACACACACACACACATACACACACACACACACACACACACACACACACACCGCGCCGCGGGAGTCTGTAGGAGACACGCGATTAGTGAGGTCCGTGGAAATTCGTCAATTTCTCGGGACATTGAAGGAGTATAGAGGCTAGATCATAGTATTTGGCCTCTCGCAGTGTGTAGCTAGCAGGGTGCAACATAGCATAGTCATATCGCTAGCGATAGTGCGAAGATTTGGCGAAGAAGCGAAAAGTGGAGCTAGGGCATCACCGGTGCATGTAAGTGTGTGACCTGACCGGGTGGGACGACCCGCCGTGGAGCTACCTGATTGTGCTGTGAGTGGTGACTGTGATCAGTGGTACAGTGAATTAGTGAACTGTCACATAACGATACAGTGACTGACTCCAGAGCTTTGTGTAGACAGAGAAGAAGACCTCATCAATCTACCAGCATTTAGTGAATCACCTAGTGGGAGACAACGAAGGATAAACATCGTCATCATACATCGCCCTGCCCTTACTCATCTGGTTGTGTGAGCGGGAGGCAGTCTGGTATGTACCCCTCTCTGGTCAATTAATCAGGTGTACAGATTGAGGTAAAAGATTATCAAATTCTCGTTCAGGATATCAAATATATTTAAAAATCTCAGAGTGGCTCATTTAGGCAGAGGTAACGCATAAGGGATATCTTGACACATACAAGCACGCCCGTCCACGTACGTATACACGCACACAAGTGTGCACACGCTAAAACAGACACACACACACGTGCACGCACATACACACGTGCACGCGCACACACACACACAATTGTTCAGTCAGGGGAAAAGGCATTAACACCTGGGATAGACCTTACTATCCCCCCCCTCTTGACCCCACCACCTGACCTGACCTGACTTAGTCGCCATCTCCGCCCCCCCCCCCCACCCCCAGTCCCCCGCATCGCCCATACACACACTCTTCCCCTCCCCACTCTCCCTCTCTCCCACTCCCTCTCTCCCACTCCCACTATCTCTCTCCTGCTCTCTCTCTCCTGCTCTCTCTCTCTCTCTCTCTCTCTCTCTCTCTCTCTCTCTCTCTCTCTCTCTCTCTCTCTCTCTCTCTCTCTCTCTCTCTCTCTCTCTCTCTCTCTCTCTCTCTCTCTCTCTCTCTCTCTCTCTCTCTCTCTCTCTCTCTCTCTCTCACTCTCTCTCTCTCTCTCTCTCTCTCTCTCTCTCCCTCTCTCTCTCTCTCCCTCCCTCCCTCCCCCTCTCCCTCCCTCTCTTTCCTTCCCCCTCCCTCTCTTTCCTTCCCCCTCCCTCTCTGCCCACACACACACACACACACCTCCCCCCCTCTCTCCCTTACCCGCTCTCTCCCTCACCCGCTCTCTTCCTCATCCACTCTCTCCCTCTCCTCTCCCTCCCGCCTCTCTCTCCATCTCCTCCCCCCCCTCCCCTTCTGCCTTCTTCTCACTTTAGTGGAAGGGTCGGATCCCCCCCCACCCACCCATTTATCTCTCCCTTTATCACTCCCTTTCTCTCTCTCTTTCTCTCTCTCTCTCTCTCTCTCTCTCTCCCCCTCTCTCTCTCTCTCCCTCCCCCATCCCAACAGGGTCAAGATGGCAGCCAGAGGTCCCAGGGGAGCAGGAAAGAGCCATGGTGACGAGATGAAGGAAATGTTCGCCCAGTTTCTGGAGGACATCAAGAGTGAGATGCAAGAAATGATGCAGGAAATGAAGAACGAAATAAGCAACCTGAAAAGAGAGCTGACAGCAGCAAAGGAGGAGATTAGAACCCTCAAAGAGAATGGTATCGAGGCTGAGAGTCAGAAAACCACCCAGGGAGAAGGTGGTAATAGTTTTCTGGATGAGAATGCCACAATAAAAGCAACATTTGCGGAAATACTAAAAAAAAATAACTCTGAAGTAATGACTGCAGTGATGGAGGTGGCCATGAAAGCAGCCACCTCGCAGGAGGCGGCACGCTCCACTAGCCAACTGCTGGAAAGGAAAAGATCAGTGGTTGCTGTGGGTATTAGGGAACAGGAAGGAACCAATAGGACAGAGTGGAATGACAAGGACAAAGCAGCAGTGAATGAAGTACTAAAGGCACTAGACATGGAAGGGGCCGAGCATAGCATTGAGAAGGTTTTCAGGCTAGGCCGGAACAACAAAGACCGAGACCGAATGCTAAAGATGGTGTTTGCAAACGAGAACACAAAGGAGAGGATCCTATCAAGGAAGAGCTCCCTGAAAAACGTGGGAAAATTAAAAAATGTATTCCTCCAGCGAGACATGACAAGGGAGGAGAGAGCCGTGGCGGCAGAAGCAAGGAAGAGGCGCAGGGCGAGAGGGGAAAACCAGGAAGTCACAGCTCCCAACACAACACCCCCAGAGGCGAGGGGGGAACCCACAACCAGCTACCCAGTAACACCAGAAGGGAGGACAACCCCGCCTCCCTCCTCTGCATAGAAAACCCCCCTACCCCAAACCCTCCCTGCCCCCACTCAAAAGTTCACCCAAATCTCCCTCCCCCCACACCCAATCCCCACCCTTCTACCCCTCCCCTCCTCCCGAGTCCTCCCTCCCCCCCTTTCCTTCCCGTCCTCCCTCCCCTTTCACTCCATACCCTCCCTGTCCCTCCCCCTTCACTGGATCCCCCGCCCCTCATTCCAGTATCCTCTGAGATCCTGTTACCCACCTCACAGGTCCTCACACCCATGGAACAGCCTCCCCCACCAGCAGAACACTCACCAAGGAGGCGATTTGAGAAGGGACAGAAGAAAGTGAGCCTCAAAGCGATGTACACTAACATAGATGGAATTACAAATAAAGCAAATGAGCTTGGAGAACTGGTACTAGAGGAAAACCCAGACATAATAGCCCTCACAGAAACAAAGATCACGAAAACAATAACAAATGCAGTGTTTCCACAGGACTATTATGTTATGCGGAAAGAGAGGGAAGGAAGAGGTGGGGGTGGTGTAGCTCTGCTGGTAAGAAAAGGCTGGGATTTTGAGGAGATGGATATTCAGGGCTGTGAAGGTTTCAGTGACTACATAGCAGGTACTGTAACAAATGGAGGGAAAAAAATTATAGTCGCAGTCATATATAATCCACCACCAAATGACAGAAGACCTAGACAGGAATATGATAGAAACAACATGGCCACCATTAACATAATAGAAAGAGCAGCTTCTGTTGCTAGCAGGAATGGATCTGGACTACTAATTATGGGAGACTTCAAAAATGGGAAGATAGATTGGAAGAACAGAGACCCGCATGGAGGACCAGAAACATGGAGAGCTAAGCTGCTGGACGTGGCAACAAGAAACTTTCTAAGCCAGCATACCAAAGAGCCAACAAGAATGAGAGGAGAAGATGAACCAGCAATGCTTGATTTGATATTTACCCTAAATGAATGGGATATAAGGGAAGTTAAGATGGAAGCGCCCTTGGGAATGAGTGACCACAGTGTATTGAACTTTGAGTACCTGGTAGAGCTAGGACTTATCTCCCCCCAAAAAGAACTAGGAATCAAAAGGCTGGCATACCGAAAGGGGAATTATGAACAGATGAGAAGTTTCCTAAGTGAAATACCTTGGGACACAGACCTCAGAGACAAGTCTGTACAGGGTATGATGGACTATGTTACCCAAAAGTGTCAGGAGGCAGTAAACAGGTTCATCCCGGCCCAAAGGGAAAAATCCGAGAAGCAACAGAAGAATCCATGGTATAATAGGGCATGTATGGAAGCGAAGAAACTGAACAAAAAGGCGTGGAGGAACTTCCGGAATAACAGAACACCAGAAAGCAGGGAGAGATACCAGAGAACCAGGAATGAGTACGTCAGGGTGAGAAGAGAAGCAGAGAAAAATTTTGAAAATGATATAGCAAACAAAGCCAAGACCGAACCAAAGCTACTCCACAGTCACATCAGAAGGAAAACAACAGTGAAAGAACAGGTATTGAAACTTAGAACAGGCGAGGACAGGTATACAGAGAATGACAGAGAGGTGTGTGAGGAACTCAACAAGAGGTTCCAGGAGGTCTTCACAATAGAACAGGGTGAGGTCACTGTGCTAGAAGAAAGGGAGGTAAACCAGGCGGCCTTGGAGGAGTTCGAAATTACGAGAGAGGAGGTCAAGAGACACCTGCTGGATCTGGATGTTAGAAAGGCGGTTGGTCCAGATGGGATCTCACCATGGGTACTGAAAGAGTGTGCAGAGGCACTTTGCTTGCCACTCTCCATAGTGTATAGTAAATCACTAGAGACGGGAGACCTACCAGAAATATGGAAGACGGCGAATGTGGTCCCAATATACAAAAAGGGCGACAGACAAGAGGCACTGAACTACAGGCCAGTGTCCTTGACTTGTATACCATGCAAGGTGATGGAGAAGATCGTGAGAAAAAACCTGGTAACACATCTGGAGAGAAGGGACTTCGTGACAAATCGCCAACATGGATTCAGGGAGGGTAAATCTTGCCTTACAGGCTTGATAGAATTCTACGATCAGGTGACACAGATTAAGCAAGAAAGAGAGGGCTGGGCGGACTGCATTTTCTTGGATTGTCGGAAAGCCTTTGACACAGTACCGCATAAGAGGCTGGTACATAAGCTGGAGAGACAGGCAGGTGTAGCTGGTAAGGTGCTCCAGTGGATAAGGGAGTATCTAAGCAATAGGAAGCAGAGAGTTACGGTGAGGGGTGAGACCTCCGATTGGCGTGAAGTCACCAGTGGAGTCCCACAGGGCTCTGTACTCGGTCCTATCTTGTTTCTGATATATGTAAATGATCTCCCAGAGGGTATCGATTCATTTCTCTCAATGTTTGCGGACGATGCTAAAATTATGAGAAGGATTAAAACAGAAGAGGACTGTTTGAGGCTTCAAGAAGACCTAGACAAGCTGAAGGAATGGTCGAACAAATGGTTGTTAGAGTTTAACCCAACCAAATGTAATGTAATGAAGATAGGTGTAGGGAGCAGGAGGCCAGATACAAGGTATCATCTGGGAGAGGAAATTCTTCAGGAGTCAGAGAAGGAAAAAGACTTGGGGGTTGATATCACGCCAGACCTGTCTCCTGCAGCACATATCAAGCGGATAACATCAGCGCCATATGCCAGGCTGGCCATAATACGAACGGCATTCAGAAACTTGTGTAAAGAATCATTCAGAACTTTGTATACCACATATGTCAGGCCAATCCTGGAGTATGCAGCCCCAGCATGGAGTCCATATCTAGTCAAGGATAAGACTAAACTGGAAAAGGTTCAAAGGTTTGCCACCAGACTAGTACCCGAGCTGAGAGGTATGAGCTACGAGGAGAGACTACGGGAATTAAACCTCACTTCGCTGGAAGACAGAAGAGTTAGGGGGGACATGATCACCACATTCAAGATTCTGAAGGGGATTGATAGGGTAGACAAAGACAGTCTATTTAACACAAGGGGAACACGCACAAGGGGACACAGGTGGAAACTGAGTGCCCAAATGAGCCACAGAGATATTAGAAAGAACTTTTTTAGTGTCAGAGTGGTTGACAAATGGAATGCATTAGGGGGTGATGTGGTGGAGGCTCACTCCATACACAGTTTCAAGTGTAGATATGACAGAGCCCGATAGGCTCAGGAATCTGTACACCTGTTGATTGACGGTTGAGAGGCGGGACCAAAGAGCCAGAGCTCAACCCCCGCAAACACAACTAGGTGAGTACACACACACACACACACACACACACACACACACACACACACACACACACACACACACACACACACACACACACACACACACACACACACACACACACACACACACACACACACACTTGGTACTAGTTTTACATATTAATAGGATAACGACAGCAGCGTACTCTACACTGGCAAAAGTTAGAACATCATTCAGAAACCTAAGTAAGGAGGCATTTAGGGCGCTTTACACTGCCTACGTAAGGCCAGTCTTAGAGTATGCCTCCTCATCATGGAGTCCCCATCTGAAGAAGCATATAATGAAACTGGAAAAGGTTCAGAGGTTTGCAACGAGACTCGTCCCAGAGCTACGAGGGATGGGGTATGAAGAGCGCCTGAGGGAACTGTGCCTTACGACACTAGAAAGAAGAAGGGAGAGGGGGGACATGATAGGAACGTATAAGATACTCAGAGGAATTGACAGAGTGGACATAGACGAAATGTTCACACGGAATAGTAACAGAACGAGAGGACATGGATGGAAGCTTGGAACTCAGATGAGTCACAGAGATGTTAGGAAGTTTTCTTTTAGCGTGAGAGTAGTGGGGAAATGGAATGCACTTCAGGAACAGGTTGTGGAAGCACATACTATTCATAATTTTCACACACACACACACACACACACACACACACACACACACACACACACACACACACACACACACACACACACACACACACACACACACACACACACACACACACACACACACACACACACACACACACACACATGTCAATGTTTGCAGATGGCGCAAAATTAATGAGAAGAGTTGTGACAGACGAGGATTGTAGGATCCTCCAAGAGGACTTAAACAGGCTGCAGAGATGGTCAGGGAAATGGCTACTGGAGTTTAACACCAGTAAATGTAAAGTTATGGAAATAGGATCAGGTGACAGGAGACCAAAGGGACAGTACACAATGAAGGGGAACAGCCTACCTGTAACGATTCGAGAAAGAGACCTGGGAGTGGATGTGACACCTAATCTAACTCCTGAGGCACATATAAATAGGATAACGACAGCAGCGTACTCTACACTGGCGAAAATTAGAACTTCATTCAGAAACCTAAATGAGGAAGCTTTTAGGGCACTTTACACTGCCTACGTGAGACCCGTCTTAGAGTATGCCGCGCCATCATGGAGCCCCCACCTGAAGAAACACATAAAGAAACTGGAGAAGGTTCAGAGGTTTGCGACGAGGCTTGTCCCAGAGTTACGAGGGATGGGATATGAAGAGCGGCTGAAGGAACTGAACCTAACGACACTAGAGAAAAGAAGGGAGAGAGGAGATATGATAGGGACATATAAAATACTCAGGGGAATTGACAAAGTGGAAATAGATGAAATGTTCACACGTAATAATAACAGAACGAGGGGACATGGGTGGAAACTGGAAACTCAGATGAGTCACAGAGATGTTAGGAAGTTTTCTTTTAGCGTGAGAGTAGTAGAAAAATGGAATGCACTTGGGGAACAGGTTGTGGAAGCAAATACTATTCATACTTTTAAAACTAGGTATGATAGGGAAATGGGACAGGAGTCATTGCTGTAAACAACCGATAGCTAGAAAGGCGGGATCCAAGAGTCAATGCTCGATCCTGCAAGCACATATAGGTGAGTACACACACACACACACACACACACACACACACACACACACACACACACACACACACACACACACACACACACACACACACACACACACATACACACACACACACACACACACACACACACACACACACACACACACACACACACACACACACACACACACACACACACACACACACACACACACACACACACTTGGTACTAGTTTTACATATTAATAGGATAACGACAGCAGCGTACTCTACACTGGCAAAAGTTAGAACATCATTCAGAAACCTAAGTAAGGAGGCATTTAGGGCGCTTTACACTGCCTACGTAAGGCCAGTCTTAGAGTATGCCGCCTCATCATGGAGTCCCCATCTGAAGAAGCATATAATGAAACTGGAAAAGGTTCAGAGGTTTGCAACGAGACTCGTCCCAGAGCTACGAGGGATGGGGTATGAAGAGCGCCTGAGGGAACTGTGCCTTACGACACTAGAAAGAAGAAGGGAGAGGGGGGACATGATAGGAACGTATAAGATACTCAGAGGAATTGACAGAGTGGACATAGACGAAATGTTCACACGGAATAGTAACAGAACGAGAGGACATGGATGGAAGCTTGGAACTCAGATGAGTCACAGAGATGTTAGGAAGTTTTCTTTTAGCGTGAGAGTAGTGGGGAAATGGAATGCACTTCAGGAACAGGTTGTGGAAGCACATACTATTCATAATTTTCACACACATAATAATCACACACACACACACACACACACACACACACACACACACACACACACACACACACACACACATACACACACACACACACACACACACACACACACACACATGTCAATGTTTGCAGATGACGCAAAATTAATGAGAAGAGTTGTGACAGACGAGGATTGTAGGATCCTCCAAGAGGACTTAAACAGGGTGCAGAGATGGTCAGGGAAATGGCTACTGGAGTTTAACACCAGTAAATGTAAAGTTATGGAAATGGGATCAGGTGACAGGAGACCAAAGGGACAGTACACAATGAAGGGGAACAGCCTACCTGTAACGATTCGAGAAAGAGACCTGGGAGTGGATGTGACACCTAATCTAACTCCTGAGGCACATATAAATAGGATAACGACAGCAGCGTACTCTACACTGGCGAAAATTAGAACTTCATTCAGAAACCTAAATGAGGAAGCTTTTAGGGCACTTTACACTGCCTACGTGAGACCCGTCTTAGAGTATGCCGCGCCATCATGGAGCCCCCACCTGAAGAAACACATAAAGAAACTGGAGAAGGTTCAGAGGTTTGCGACGAGGCTTGTCCCAGAGTTACGAGGGATGGGATATGAAGAGCGGCTGAAGGAACTGAACCTAACGACACTAGAGAAAAGAAGGGAGAGAGGAGATATGATAGGGACATATAAAATACTCAGGGGAATTGACAAAGTGGAAATAGATGAAATGTTCACACGTAATAATAACAGAACGAGGGGACATGGGTGGAAACTGGAAACTCAGATGAGTCACAGAGATGTTAGGAAGTTTTCTTTTAGCGTGAGAGTAGTAGAAAAATGGAATGCACTTGGGGAACAGGTTGTGGAAGCAAATACTATTCATACTTTTAAAACTAGGTATGATAGGGAAATGGGACAGGAGTCATTGCTGTAAACAACCGATAGCTAGAAAGGCGGGATCCAAGAGTCAATGCTCGATCCTGCAAGCACATATAGGTGAGTACATATAGGTGAGTACACACACACACACACACACACACACAAAAAAAAAAAAAAAAAAAAAAAAAAAAAAAAAAAAAAAAACTCTGAAGTAATGACTGCAGTGATGGAGGTGGCCATGAAAGCAGCCACCTCGCAGGAGGCGGCACGCTCCACTAGCCAACTGCTGGAAAGGAAAAGATCAGTGGTTGCTGTGGGTATTAGGGAACAGGAAGGAACCAATAGGTCAGAGTGGAATGACAAGGACAAAGCAGCAGTGAATGAAGTACTAAAGGCACTAGACATGGAAGGGGCCGAGCATAGCATTGAGAAGGTTTTCAGGCTAGGCCGGTACAACAAAGACCGAGACCGAATGATAAAGATAGTGTTTGCAAACGAGAACACAAAGGAGAGGATCCTATCAAGGAAGAGCTCCCTGAAAAACGTGGGAAAATTAAAAAATGTATTCCTCCAGCGAGACATGACAAGGGAGGAGAGAGCCGTGGCGGCAGAAGCAAGGAAGAGGCGCAGGGCGAGAGGGGAAAACCAGGAAGTCACAGCTCCCAACACAACACCCCCAGAGGCGAGGGGGGAACCCACAACCAGCTACCCAGTAACACCAGAAGGGAGGACAACCCCGCCTCCCTCCTCTGCATAGAAAACCCCCCTACCCCAAACCCTCCCTGCCCCCACTCAAAAGTTCAGCCAAATCTCCCTCCCCCCACACCCAATCCCCACCCTTCTACCCCTCCCCTCCTCCCGAGTCCTCCCTCCCCCCCTTTCCTTCCCGTCCTCCCTCCCCTTTCACCCCATACCCTCCCTGTCCCTCCCCCTTCACTGGATCCCCCGCCCCTCATTCCAGTATCCTCTGAGATCCTGTTACCCACCTCACAGGTCCTCACACCCATGGAACAGCCTCCCCCACCAGCAGAACACTCACCAAGGAGGCGATTTGAGAAGGGACAGAAGAAAGTGAGCCTCAAAGCGATGTACACTAACATAGATGGAATTACAAATAAAGCAAATGAGCTTGGAGAACTGGTACTAGAGGAAAACCCAGACATAATAGCCCTCACAGAAACAAAGATCACGAAAACAATAACAAATGCAGTGTTTCCACAGGACTATTATGTTATGCGGAAAGAGAGGGAAGGAAGAGGTGGGGGTGGTGTAGCTCTGCTGGTAAGAAAAGGCTGGGATTTTGAGGAGATGGATATTCAGGGCTGTGAAGGTTTCAGTGACTACATAGCAGGTACTGTAACAAATGGAGGGAAAAAAATTATAGTCGCAGTCATATATAATCCACCACCAAATGACAGAAGACCTAGACAGGAATATGATAGAAACAACATGGCCACCATTAACATAATAGAAAGAGCAGCTTCTGTTGCTAGCAGGAATGGATCTGGACTACTAATTATGGGAGACTTCAACCATGGGAAGATAGATTGGAAGAACAGAGACCCGCATGGAGGACCAGAAACATGGAGAGCTAAGCTGCTGGACGTGGCAACAAGAAACTTTCTAAGCTAGCATACCAAAGAGCCAACAAGAATGAGAGGAGAAGATGAACCAGCAATGCTTGATTTGATATTTACCCTAAATGAATGGGATATAAGGGAAGTTAAGATGGAAGCGCCCTTGGGAATGAGTGACCACAGTGTATTGAACTTTGAGTACCTGGTAGAGCTAGGACTTATCTCCCCCCAAAAAGAACTAGGAATCAAAAGGCTGGCATACCGAAAGGGGAATTATGAACAGATGAGAAGTTTCCTAAGTGAAATACCTTGGGACACAGACCTCAAAGACAAGTCTGTACAGGGTATGATGGACTATGTTACCCAAAAGTGTCAGGAGGCAGTAAACAGGTTCATCCCGGCCCAAAGGGAAAAATCCGAGAAGCAACAAAAGAATCCATGGTATAATAGGGCATGTATGGAAGCGAAGAAACTGAACAAGAAGGCGTGGAGGAACTTCCGGAATAACAGAACACCAGAAAGCAGGGAGAGATACCAGAGAACCAGGAATGAGAACGTCAGGGTGAGAAGAGAAGCAGAGAAAATTTTTGAAAATGATATAGCAAACAAAGCCAAGACCGAACCAAAGCTACTCCACAGTCACATCAGAAGGAAAACAACAGTGAAAGAACAGGTATTGAAACTTAGAACAGGCGAGGACAGGTATACAGAGAATGACAGAGAGGTGTGTGAGGAACTCAACAAGAGGTTCCAGGAGGTCTTCACAATAGAACAGGGTGAGGTCACTGTGCTAGGAGAAAGGGAAGTAAACCAGGCGGCCTTGGAGGAGTTCGAAATTACGAGAGAGGAGGTCAAGAGACACCTGCTGGATCTGGATGTTAGAAAGGCGGTTGGTCCAGATGGGATCTCACCATGGGTACTGAAAGAGTGTGCAGAGGCACTTTGCTTGCCACTCTCCATAGTGTATAGTAAATCACTAGAGACGGGAGACCTACCAGAAATATGGAAGACGGCGAATGTGGTCCCAATATACAAAAAGGGCGACAGACAAGAGGCACTGAACTACAGGCTAGTGTCCTTGACTTGTATACCATGCAAGGTGATGGAGAAGATCGTGAGAAAAAACCTGGTAACACATCTGGAGAGAAGGGACTTCGTGACAAATCGCCAACATGGATTCAGGGAGGGTAAATCTTGCCTTACAGGCTTGATAGAATTCTACGATCAGGTGACACAGATTAAGCAAGAAAGAGAGGGCTGGGCGGACTGCATTTTCTTGGATTGTCGGAAAGCCTTTGACACAGTACCGCATAAGAGGCTGGTACATAAGCTGGAGAGACAGGCAGGTGTAGCTGGTAAGGTGCTCCAGTGGATAAGGGAGTATCTAAGCAATAGGAAGCAGAGAGTTACGGTGAGGGGTGAGACCTCCGATTGGCGTGAAGTCACCAGTGGAGTCCCACAGGGCTCTGTACTCGGTCCTATCTTGTTTCTGATATATGTAAATGATCTCCCGGAGGGTATCGATTTATTTCTCTCAATGTTTGCGGACGATGCTAAAATTATGAGAAGGATTAAAACAAAAGAGGACTGTTTGAGGCTTCAAGAAGACCTAGACAAGCTGAAGGAATGGTCGAACAAATGGTTGTTAGAGTTTAACCCAACCAAATGTAATGTAATGAAGATAGGTGTAGGGAGCAGGAGGCCAGATACAAGGTATCATCTGGGAGAGGAAATTCTTCAGGAGTCAGAGAAGGAAAAAGACTTGGGGGTTGATATCACGCCAGACCTGTCTCCTGCAGCACATATCAAGCGGATAACATCAGCGGCATATGCCAGGCTGGCCAACATACGAACGGCATTCAGAAACTTGTGTAAAGAATCATTCAGAACTTTGTATACCACATATGTCAGGCCAATCCTGGAGTATGCAGCCCCAGCATGGAGTCCATATCTAGTCAAGGATAAGACTAAACTGGAAAAGGTTCAAAGGTTTGCCACCAGACTAGTACCCGAGCTGAGAGGTATGAGCTACGAGGAGAGACTACGGGAATTAAACCTCACTTCGCTGGAAGACAGAAGAGTTAGGGGGGACATGATCACCACATTCAAGATTCTGAAGGGGATTGATAGGGTAGATAAAGACAGTCTATTTAACACAAGGGGAACACGCACAAGGGGACACAGGTGGAAACTGAGTGCCCAAATGAGCCACAGAGATATTAGAAAGAACTTTTTTAGTGTCAGAGTGGTTGACAAATGGAATGCATTAGGGGGTGATGTGGTGGAGGCTGACTCCATACACAGTTTCAAGTGTAGATATGACAGAGCCCGATAGGCTCAGGAATCTGTACACCTGTTGATTGACGGTTGAGAGGCGGGACCAAAGAGCCAGAGCTCAACCCCCGCAAACACAACTAGGTGAGTACAACTAGGTGAGTACACACACACACACACACACACACACACACACACACACACACACACACACACACACACACACACACACACACACACACACACACAAACACACACACACACACACAAACACACACACACACACACACACACACACACACACACACACACACACACACACACACACACACACACACACACACACACACACACACACACACACACACACACATGTCAATGTTTGCAGATGACGCAAAATTAATGAGAAGAGTTGTGACAGACGAGGATTGTAGGATCCTCCAAGAGGACTTAAACAGGCTGCAGAGATGGTCAGGGAAATGGCTACTGGAGTTTAACACCAGTAAATGTAAAGTTATGGAAATGGGATCAGGTGACAGGAGACCAAAGGGACAGTACACAATGAAGGGGAACAGCCTACCTGTAACGATTCGAGAAAGAGACCTGGGAGTGGATGTGACACCTAATCTAACTCCTGAGGCACATATAAATAGGATAACGACAGCAGCGTACTCTACACTGGCGAAAATTAGAACTTCATTCAGAAACCTAAATGAGGAAGCTTTTAGGGCACTTTACACTGCCTACGTGAGACCCGTCTTAGAGTATGCCGCGCCATCATGGAGCCCCCACCTGAAGAAACACATAAAGAAACTGGAGAAGGTTCAGAGGTTTGCGACGAGGCTTGTCCCAGAGTTACGAGGGATGGGATATGAAGAGCGGCTGAAGGAACTGAACCTAACGACACGAGAGAAAAGAAGGGAGAGAGGAGATATGATAGGGACATATAAAATACTCAGGAGAATTGACAAAGTGGAAATAGATGAAATGTTCACACGTAATAATAACAGAACGAGGGGACATGGGTGGAAACTGGAAACTCAGATGAGTCACAGAGATGTTAGGAAGTTTTCTTTTAGCGTGAGAGTAGTAGAAAAATGGAATGCACTTGGGGAACAGGTTGTGGAAGCAAATACTATTCATACTTTTAAAACTAGGTATGATAGGGAAATGGGACAGGAGTCATTGCTGTAAACAACCGATAGCTAGAAAGGCGGGATCCAAGAGTCAATGCTCGATCCTGCAAGCACATATAGGTGAGTACATATAGGTGAGTACACACACACACACACACACACACACACACACACACACACACACACACACACACACACACACACACACACACACACACACAAACACACACACACACACACAAACACACACACACACACACACACACACACACACACACACACACACACACACACACACACACACACACACACACACACACACACACACACACACACACACACACACACACACACATGTCAATGTTTGCAGATGACGCAAAATTAATGAGAAGAGTTGTGACAGACGAGGATTGTAGGATCCTCCAAGAGGACTTAAACAGGCTGCAGAGATGGTCAGGGAAATGGCTACTGGAGTTTAACACCAGTAAATGTAAAGTTATGGAAATGGGATCAGGTGACAGGAGACCAAAGGGACAGTACACAATGAAGGGGAACAGCCTACCTGTAACGATTCGAGAAAGAGACCTGGGAGTGGATGTGACACCTAATCTAACTCCTGAGGCACATATAAATAGGATAACGACAGTAGCGTACTCTACACTGGCGAAAATTAGAACTTCATTCAGAAACCTAAATGAGGAAGCTTTTAGGGCACTTTACACTGCCTACGTGAGAACCGTCTTAGAGTATGCCGCGCCATCATGGAGCCCCCACCTGAAGAAACACATAAAGAAACTGGAGAAGGTTCAGAGGTTTGCGACGAGGCTTGTCCCAGAGTTACGAGGGATGGGATATGAAGAGCGGCTGAAGGAACTGAACCTAACGACACTAGAGAAAAGAAGGGAGAGAGGAGATATGATAGGGACATATAAAATACTCAGGGGAATTGACAAAGTGGAAATAGATGAAATGTTCACACGTAATAATAACAGAACGAGGGGACATGGGTGGAAACTGGAAACTCAGATGAGTCACAGAGATGTTAGGAAGTTTTCTTTTAGCGTGAGAGTAGTAGAAAAATGGAATGCACTTGGGGAACAGGTTGTGGAAGCAAATACTATTCATACTTTTAAAACTAGGTATGATAGGGAAATGGGACAGGAGTCATTGCTGTAAACAACCGATAGCTAGAAAGGCGGGATCCAAGAGTCAATGCTCGATCCTGCAAGCACATATAGGTGAGTACATATAGGTGAGTACACACACACACACACACACACACACACACACACACACACACACACACACACACACACACACACACACACACACACACACACACACACACACACACACACACACACACACACACACACACACAAATGTCAATGTTTGCAGATGACGCAAAATTAATGAGAAGAGTTGTGACAGACGAGGATTGTAGGATCCTCCAAGAGGACTTAAACAGGCTGCAGAGATGGTCAGGGAAATGGCTACTGGAGTTTAACACCAGTAAATGTAAAGTTATGGAAATGGGATCAGGTGACAGGAGACCAAAGGGACAGTACACAATGAAGGGGAACAGCCTACCTGTAACGATTCGAGAAAGAGACCTGGGAGTGGATGTGACACCTAATCTAACTCCTGAGGCACATATAAATAGGATAACGACAGTAGCGTACTCTACACTGGCGAAAATTAGAACTTCATTCAGAAACCTAAATGAGGAAGCTTTTAGGGCACTTTACACTGCCTACGTGAGACCCGTCTTAGAGTATGCCGCGCCATCATGGAGCCCCCACCTGAAGAAACACATAAAGAAACTGGAGAAGGTTCAGAGGTTTGCGACGAGGCTTGTCCCAGAGTTACGAGGGATGGGATATGAAGAGCGGCTGAAGGAACTGAACCTAACGACACTAGAGAAAAGAAGGGAGAGAGGAGATATGATAGGGACATATAAAATACTCAGGGGAATTGACAAAGTGGAAATAGATGAAATGTTCACACGTAATAATAACAGAACGAGGGGACATGGGTGGAAACTGGAAACTCAGATGAGTCACAGAGATGTTAGGAAGTTTTCTTTTAGCGTGAGAGTAGTAGAAAAATGGAATGCACTTGGGGAACAGGTTGTGGAAGCAAATACTATTCATACTTTTAAAACTAGGTATGATAGGGAAATGGGACAGGAGTCATTGCTGTAAACAACCGATAGCTAGAAAGGCGGGATCCAAGAGTCAATGCTCGATCCTGCAAGCACATATAGGTGAGTACATATAGGTGAGTACACACACACACACACACACACACACACACACACACACACACACACACACACACACACACACACACACACACACACACACACACACACACACACACACACACACACACACACACACACACACACACACACACACACACACACATGTCAATGTTTGCAGATGACGCAAAATTAATGAGAAGAGTTGTGACAGACGAGGATTGTAGGATCCTCCAAGAGGACTTAAACAGGCTGCAGAGATGGTCAGGGAAATGGCTACTGGAGTTTAACACCAGTAAATGTAAAGTTATGGAAATGGGATCAGGTGACAGGAGACCAAAGGGACAGTACACAATGAAGGGGAACAGCCTACCTGTAACGATTCGAGAAAGAGACCTGGGAGTGGATGTGACACCTAATCTAACTCCTGAGGCACATATAAATAGGATAACGACAGTAGCGTACTCTACACTGGCGAAAATTAGAACTTCATTCAGAAACCTAAATGAGGAAGCTTTTAGGGCACTTTACACTGCCTACGTGAGACCCGTCTTAGAGTATGCCGCGCCATCATGGAGCCCCCACCTGAAGAAACACATAAAGAAACTGGAGAAGGTTCAGAGGTTTGCGACGAGGCTTGTCCCAGAGTTACGAGGGATGGGATATGAAGAGCGGCTGAAGGAACTGAACCTAACGACACTAGAGAAAAGAAGGGAGAGAGGAGATATGATAGGGACATATAAAATACTCAGGGGAATTGACAAAGTGGAAATAGATGAAATGTTCACACGTAATAATAACAGAACGAGGGGACATGGGTGGAAACTGGAAACTCAGATGAGTCACAGAGATGTTAGGAAGTTTTCTTTTAGCGTGAGAGTAGTAGAAAAATGGAATGCACTTGGGGAACAGGTTGTGGAAGCAAATACTATTCATACTTTTAAAACTAGGTATGATAGGGAAATGGGACAGGAGTCATTGCTGTAAACAACCGATAGCTAGAAAGGCGGGATCCAAGAGTCAATGCTCGATCCTGCAAGCACATATAGGTGAGTACATATAGGTGAGTACACACACACACACACACACACACACACACACACACACACACACACACACACACACACACACACACACACACACACACACACACACACACACACACACACACACACACACACACACACACACATGTCAATGTTTGCAGATGACGCAAAATTAATGAGAAGAGTTGTGACAGACGAGGATTGTAGGATCCTCCAAGAGGACTTAAACAGGCTGCAGAGATGGTCAGGGAAATGGCTACTGGAGTTTAACACCAGTAAATGTAAAGTTATGGAAATGGGATCAGGTGACAGGAGACCAAAGGGACAGTACACAATGAAGGGGAACAGCCTACCTGTAACGATTCGAGAAAGAGACCTGGGAGTGGATGTGACACCTAATCTAACTCCTGAGGCACATATAAATAGGATAACGACAGTAGCGTACTCTACACTGGCGAAAATTAGAACTTCATTCAGAAACCTAAATGAGGAAGCTTTTAGGGCACTTTACACTGCCTACGTGAGACCCGTCTTAGAGTATGCCGCGCCATCATGGAGCCCCCACCTGAAGAAACACATAAAGAAACTGGAGAAGGTTCAGAGGTTTGCGACGAGGCTTGTCCCAGAGTTACGAGGGATGGGATATGAAGAGCGGCTGAAGGAACTGAACCTAACGACACTAGAGAAAAGAAGGGAGAGAGGAGATATGATAGGGACATATAAAATACTCAGGGGAATTGACAAAGTGGAAATAGATGAAATGTTCACACGTAATAATAACAGAACGAGGGGACATGGGTGGAAACTGGAAACTCAGATGAGTCACAGAGATGTTAGGAAGTTTTCTTTTAGCGTGAGAGTAGTAGAAAAATGGAATGCACTTGGGGAACAGGTTGTGGAAGCAAATACTATTCATACTTTTAAAACTAGGTATGATAGGGAAATGGGACAGGAGTCATTGCTGTAAACAACCGATAGCTAGAAAGGCGGGATCCAAGAGTCAATGCTCGATCCTGCAAGCACATATAGGTGAGTACATATAGGTGAGTACACACACACACACACACACACACACACACACACACACACACACACACACACACACACACACACACACACACACACACACACACACACACACACACACACACACACACACACACACACATGTCAATGTTTGCAGATGACGCAAAATTAATGAGAAGAGTTGTGACAGACGAGGATTGTAGGATCCTCCAAGAGGACTTAAACAGGCTGCAGAGATGGTCAGGGAAATGGCTACTGGAGTTTAACACCAGTAAATGTAAAGTTATGGAAATGGGATCAGGTGACAGGAGACCAAAGGGACAGTACACAATGAAGGGGAACAGCCTACCTGTAACGATTCGAGAAAGAGACCTGGGAGTGGATGTGACACCTAATCTAACTCCTGAGGCACATATAAATAGGATAACGACTGTAGCGTACTCTACACTGGCGAAAATTAGAACTTCATTCAGAAACCTAAATGAGGAAGCTTTTAGGGCACTTTACACTGCCTACGTGAGACCCGTCTTAGAGTATGCCGCGCCATCATGGAGCCCCCACCTGAAGAAACACATAAA
This sequence comes from Procambarus clarkii, assembly GCF_040958095.1. Lineage (NCBI taxonomy): Eukaryota > Metazoa > Arthropoda > Malacostraca > Decapoda > Cambaridae > Procambarus > Procambarus clarkii. The sequence continues at coordinate 11,901 of NW_027189550.1, read as the reverse complement.
GAATCTGGAGAAGGTTCAGAGGTTTGCGACGAGGCTTGTCCCAGAGTTACGAGGGATGGGATATGAAGAGCGGCTGAAGGAACTGAACCTAACGACACTAGAGAAAAGAAGGGAGAGAGGAGATATGATAGGGACATATAAAATACTCAGGGGAATTGACAAAGTGGAAATAGATGAAATGTTCACACGTAATAATAACAGAACGAGGGGACATGGGTGGAAACTGGAAACTCAGATGAGTCACAGAGATGTTAGGAAGTTTTCTTTTAGCGTGAGAGTAGTAGAAAAATGGAATGCACTTGGGGAACAGGTTGTGGAAGCAAATACTATTCATACTTTTAAAACTAGGTATGATAGGGAAATGGGACAGGAGTCATTGCTGTAAACAACCGATAGCTAGAAAGGCGGGATCCAAGAGTCAATGCTCGATCCTGCAAGCACATATAGGTGAGTACATATAGGTGAGTACACACACACACACACACACACACACACACACACACACACACACACACACACACACACACACACACACACACACACACACACACACACACACACATGTCAATGTTTGCAGATGACGCAAAATTAATGAGAAGAGTTGTGACAGACGAGGATTGTAGGATCCTCCAAGAGGACTTAAACAGGCTGCAGAGATGGTCAGGGAAATGGCTACTGGAGTTTAACACCAGTAAATGTAAAGTTATGGAAATGGGATCAGGTGACAGGAGACCAAAGGGACAGTACACAATGAAGGGGAACAGCCTACCTGTAACGATTCGAGAAAGAGACCTGGGAGTGAATGTGACAACTAATCTAACTCCTGAGGCACATATAAATAGGATAACGACAGTAGCGTACTCTACACTGGCGAAAATTAGAACTTCATTCAGAAACCTAAATGAGGAAGCTTTTAGGGCACTTTACACTTCCTACGTGAGACCCGTCTTAGAGTATGCCGCGCCATCATGGAGCCCCCACCAGAAGAAACACATAAAGAAACTGGAGAAGGTTCAGAGGTTTGCGACGAGGCTTGTCCCAGAGTTACGAGGGATGGGATATGAAGAGCGGCTGAAGGAACTGAACCTAACGACACTAGAGAAAAGAAGGGAGAGAGGAGATATGATAGGGACATATAAAATACTCAGGGGAATTGACAAAGTGGAAATAGATGAAATGTTCACACGTAATAATAACAGAACGAGGGGACATGGGTGGAAACTGGAAACTCAGATGAGTCACAGAGATGTTAGGAAGTTTTCTTTTAGCGTGAGAGTAGTAGAAAAATGGAATGCACTTGGGGAACAGGTTGTGGAAGCAAATACTATTCATACTTTTAAAACTAGGTATGATAGGGAAATGGGACAGGAGTCATTGCTGTAAACAACCGATAGCTAGAAAGGCGGGATCCAAGAGTCAATGCTCGATCCTGCAAGCACATATAGGTGAGTACATATAGGTGAGTACACACACACACACACACACACACACACACACACACACACACACACACACACACACACACACACACACACACACACACACACACACACACACACACACACACACACACACACACACACACACACACACACACACACACACACATGTCAATGTTTGCAGATGACGCAAAATTAATGAGAAGAGTTGTGACAGACGAGGATTGTAGGATCCTCCAAGAGGACTTAAACAGGCTGCAGAGATGGTCAGGGAAATGGCTACTGGAGTTTAACACCAGTAAATGTAAAGTTATGGAAATAGGATCAGGTGACAGGAGACCAAAGGGACAGTACACAATGAAGGGGAACAGCCTACCTGTAACGATTCGAGAAAGAGACCTGGGAGTGGATGTGACACCTAATCTAACTCCTGAGGCACATATAAATAGGATAACGACAGTAGCGTACTCTACACTGGCGAAAATTAGAACTTCATTCAGAAACCTAAATGAGGAAGCTTTTAGGGCACTTTACACTGCCTACGTGAGACCCGTCTTAGAGTATGCCGCGCCATCATGGAGCCCCCACCTGAAGAAACACATAAAAAAACTGGAGAAGGTTCAGAGGTTTGCGACGAGGCTTGTCCCAGAGTTACGAGGGATGGGATATGAAGAGCGACTGAACGAACTGAACCTAACGACACTAGAGAAAAGAAGGGAGAGAGGAGATATGATAGGGACATATAAAATACTCAGGGGAATTGACAAAGTGGAAATAGATGAAATGTTCACACGTAATAATAACAGAACGAGGGGACATGGGTGGAAACTGGAAACTCAGATGAGTCACAGAGATGTTAGGAAGTTTTCTTTTAGCGTGAGAGTAGTAGAAAAATGGAATGCACTTGGGGAACAGGTTGTGGAAGCAAATACTATTCATACTTTTAAAACTAGGTATGATAGGGAAATGGGACAGGAGTCATTGCTGTAAACAACCGATAGCTAGAAAGGCGGGATCCAAGAGTCAATGCTCGATCCTGCAAGCACATATAGGTGAGTACATATAGGTGAGTACACACACACACACACACACACACACACACACACACACACTTGGTACTAGTTTTACATATTAATAGGATAACGACAGCAGCGTACTCTACACTGGCAAAAGTTAGAACATCATTCAGAAACCTAAGTAAGGAGGCATTTAGGGCGCTTTACACTGCCTACGTAAGGCCAGTCTTAGAGTATGCCGCCTCATCATGGAGTCCCCATCTGAAGAAGCATATAATGAAACTGGAAAAGGTTCAGAGGTTTGCAACGAGACTCGTCCCAGAGCTACGAGAGATGGGGTATGAAGAGCGCCTGAGGGAACTGTGCCTTACGACACTAGAAAGAAGAAGGGAGAGGGGGGACATGATAGGAACGTATAAGATACTCAGAGGAATTGACAGAGTGGACATAGACGAAATGTTCACACGGAATAGTAACAGAACGAGAGGACATGGATGGAAGCTTGGAACTCAGATGAGTCACAGAGATGTTAGGAAGTTTTCTTTTAGCGTGAGAGTAGTGGGGAAATGGAATGCACTTCAGGAACAGGTTGTGGAAGCACATACTATTCATAATTTTCACACACATAATAATCACACACACACACACACACACACACACACACACACACACACACACACACACACACACACACACACACACACACACATGTCAATGTTTGCAGATGACGCAAAATTAATGAGAAGAGTTGTGACAGACGAGGATTGTAGGATCCTCCAAGAGGACTTAAACAGGCTGCAGAGATGGTCAGGGAAATGGCTACTGGAGTTTAACACCAGTAAATGTAAAGTTATGGAAATGGGATCAGGTGACAGGAGACCAAAGGGACAGTACACAATGAAGGGGAACAGCCTACCTGTAACGATTCGAGAAAGAGACCTGGGAGTGAATGTGACAACTAATCTAACTCCTGAGGCACATATAAATAGGATAACGACAGTAGCGTACTCTACACTGGCGAAAATTAGAACTTCATTCAGAAACCTAAATGAGGAAGCTTTTAGGGCACTTTACACTGCCTACGTGAGACCCGTCTTAGAGTATGCCGCGCCATCATGGAGCCCCCACCTGAAGAAACACATAAAGAAACTGGAGAAGGTTCAGAGGTTTGCGACGAGGCTTGTCCCAGAGTTACGAGGGATGGGATATGAAGAGCGGCTGAAGGAACTGAACCTAACGACACTAGAGAAAAGAAGGGAGAGAGGAGATATGATAGGGACATATAAAATACTCAGGGGAATTGACAAAGTGGAAATAGATGAAATGTTCACACGTAATAATAACAGAACGAGGGGACATGGGTGGAAACTGGAAACTCAGATGAGTCACAGAGATGTTAGGAAGTTTTCTTTTAGCGTGAGAGTAGTAGAAAAATGGAATGCACTTGGGGAACAGGTTGTGGAAGCAAATACTATTCATACTTTTAAAACTAGGTATGATAGGGAAATGGGACAGGAGTCATTGCTGTAAACAACCGATAGCTAGAAAGGCGGGATCCAAGAGTCAATGCTCGATCCTGCAAGCACATATAGGTGAGTACATATAGGTGAGTACACACACACACACACACACACACACACACACACACACACACACACACACACACACACACACACACACACACACACACACACACACACACACACACACACACACACTTGGTACTAGTTTTACATATTAATAGGATAACGACAGCAGCGTACTCTACACTGGCAAAAGTTAGAACATCATTCAGAAACCTAAGTAAGGAGGCATTTAGGGCGCTTTACACTGCCTACGTAAGGCCAGTCTTAGAGTATGCCGCCTCATCATGGAGTCCCCATCTGAAGAAGCATATAATGAAACTGGAAAAGGTTCAGAGGTTTGCAACGAGACTCGTCCCAGAGCTACGAGAGATGGGGTATGAAGAGCGCCTGAGGGAACTGTGCCTTACGACACTAGAAAGAAGAAGGGAGAGGGGGGACATGATAGGAACGTATAAGATACTCAGAGGAATTGACAGAGTGGACATAGACGAAATGTTCACACGGAATAGTAACAGAACGAGAGGACATGGATGGAAGCTTGGAACTCAGATGAGTCACAGAGATGTTAGGAAGTTTTCTTTTAGCGTGAGAGTAGTGGGGAAATGGAATGCACTTCAGGAACAGGTTGTGGAAGCACATACTGTTCATAATTTTCACACACATAATAATCACACACACACACACACACACACACACACACACACACACACACACACACACACACACACACATGTCAATGTTTGCAGATGACGCAAAATTAATGAGAAGAGTTGTGACAGACGAGGATTGTAGGATCCTCCAAGAGGACTTAAACAGGCTGCAGAGATGGTCAGGGAAATGGCTACTGGAGTTTAACACCAGTAAATGTAAAGTTATGGAAATGGGATCAGGTGACAGGAGACCAAAGGGACAGTACACAATGAAGGGGAACAGCCTACCTGTAACGATTCGAGAAAGAGACCTGGGAGTGAATGTGACAACTAATCTAACTCCTGAGGCACATATAAATAGGATAACGACAGTAGCGTACTCTACACTGGCGAAAATTAGAACTTCATTCAGAAACCTAAATGAGGAAGCTTTTAGGGCACTTTACACTGCCTACGTGAGACCCGTCTTAGAGTATGCCGCGCCATCATGGAGCCCCCACCTGAAGAAACACATAAAGAAACTGGAGAAGGTTCAGAGGTTTGCGACGAGGCTTGTCCCAGAGTTACGAGGGATGGGATATGAAGAGCGGCTGAAGGAACTGAACCTAACGACACTAGAGAAAAGAAGGGAGAGAGGAGATATGATAGGGACATATAAAATACTCAGGGGAATTGACAAAGTGGAAATAGATGAAATGTTCACACGTAATAATAACAGAACGAGGGGACATGGGTGGAAACTGGAAACTCAGATGAGTCACAGAGATGTTAGGAAGTTTTCTTTTAGCGTGAGAGTAGTAGAAAAATGGAATGCACTTGGGGAACAGGTTGTGGAAGCAAATACTATTCATACTTTTAAAACTAGGTATGATAGGGAAATGGGACAGGAGTCATTGCTGTAAACAACCGATAGCTAGAAAGGCGGGATCCAAGAGTCAATGCTCGATCCTGCAAGCACATATAGGTGAGTACATATAGGTGAGTACACACGCACACACACACACACACACACACACACACACACACACACACACACACACACACACACACACACACACACACACACACACACACACTTGGTACTAGTTTTACATATTAATAGGATAACGACAGCAGCGTACTCTACACTGGCAAAAGTTAGAACATCATTCTGAAACCTAAGTAAGGAGGCATTTAGGGCGCTTTACACTGCCTACGTAAGGCCAGTCTTAGAGTATGCCGCCTCATCATGGAGTCCCCATCTGAAGAAGCATATAATGAAACTGGAAAAGGTTCAGAGGTTTGCAACGAGACTCGTCCCAGAGCTACGAGGGATGGGGTATGAAGAGCGCCTGAGGGAACTGTGCCTTACGACACTAGAAAGAAGAAGGGAGAGGGGGGACATGATAGGAACGTATAAGATACTCAGAGGAATTGACAGAGTGGACATAGACGAAATGTTCACACGGAATAGTAACAGAACGAGAGGACATGGATGGAAGCTTGGAACTCAGATGAGTCACAGAGATGTTAGGAAGTTTTCTTTTAGCGTGAGAGTAGTGGGGAAATGGAATGCACTTCAGGAACAGGTTGTGGAAGCACATACTATTCATAATTTTCACACACATAATAATCACACACACACACACACACACACACACACACACACACACACACACACACACACACACACACACACACACACACACACACACACACACACACACACACACACACACACACACACACACAAGTAAGGAAGAAGGAAGTTCCTTACTTGTGGAAGTGGAAGTTCCTTACTCGTGGAAGTTCCTTACTCCCCCAGTAAGGAACTTCCCAGTAAGGAACTGGGGAAGTAAGGAAGTGTTTACTAGAGTTGGACGTGACGAAGGCTATAGGCCCAGATGGAATCTCCCCTTGGGTTCTAAAGGAAGGAGCAAGAGAACTGAGCCTACCACTCTCCATAGTGTATAACAAATCACTGGCAACAGGGGAACTGCCAGATACTTGGAAAGCAGCTAACGTAGTCCCGATATAAAAGAAAGGGGATAGACAGGAGGCACTGAACTACAGGCCAGTGTCCCTAACCTGCATACCATGCAAGCTGATGGAGAAGATTGTGCGAAAAAAACTAGTGGAGCATCTGGAGCGAAGGAACTTTGTAACACAGCATCAACATGGGTTCAGGGATGGCAGGTCCTGCCTCACAGGGTTACTTGAATTCTACGACCAGGCAACAAAAATAAGGCAAGAAAGAGAAGGGTGGGCAGACTGCATATTTTTGGATTGTCAGAAAGCCTTTGATACAGTGCCACACAAGAGGCTAGTGCGAAAGTTGGAGATGCAGGCTGGAGTGAGAGGGAAGGTACTCCGGTGGATAGAGGAATACCTAAGCAACAGGAGACAACGAGTCTGTGTGAGGGGTGAGGTCTCAGATTGGCGAGACGTCACAAGTGGAGTCCCGCAGGGGTCAGTCCTTGGACCTATACTGTTTCTGGTATATGTAAATGATCTCCCAGAGGGTATAGATTCGTTCCTCTCAATGTTTGCCGACGATGCAAAAATTATGAGGAGGATTGAAACAGAGGATGATAGTAGGAGGCTACAAGATGACCTGGATAGACTGAGTGAATGGTCCAACAAATGGCTGTTGAAGTTCAACCCGAGTAAATGCAAAGTAATGAAACTAGGCAGTGGAAACAGGAGGCCAGGCACAGGATACAGAATAGGAGATGAAGTACTTAATGAAACAGACAGAGAGAAAGATCTAGGAGTTGATATCACACCAAACCTGTCTCCTGAATCCCACATAAAGAGAATAACGTCTGCGGCATATGCGAGGCTGGCTAACATCAGGACGGCGTTCAGGAACCTGTGTAAGGAATCATTCAGAATCTTGTACACCACATATGTAAGACCAATCCTGGAGTATGCGGCCCCAGCATGGAGCCCGTACCTTGTCAAGCACAAGACGAAGCTGGAAAAAGTCCAAAGGTATGCTACTAGACTAGTCCCAGAACTAAGAGGCATGAGTTATGAGGAAAGGCTGCGGGAAATGCACCTCACGACACTGGAAGACAGAAGAGTAAGGGGGGACATGATCACAACCTACAAAATCCTCAGGGGAATCGACCGGGTAAACAAGGACGAACTTTTCAACACTGGTGGGACGCGAACAAGGGGACACAGGTGGAAGCTGAGTACCCAAATGAGCCACAGAGACGTTAGAAAGAACTTTTTCAGTGTCAGAGTAGTTAGCAAATGGAATGCATTAGGAAGTGATGTGGTGGAGGCTGACTCCATTCACAGTTTCAAATGTAGATATGATAGAGCCCAATAGGCTCAGGAATCTGTACACCAGTTGATTGACGGTTGAGAGGCGGGACCAAAGAGCCAGAGCTCAACCCCCGCAAGCACAATTAGGTAAGTACAATTAGGCAATTAGGTAAGTACACACACACACACATGTCAATGTTTGCAGATGACGCAAAATTAATGAGAAGAGTTGTGACAGACGAGGATTGTAGGATCCTCCAAAAGGACTTAAACAGGCTGCAGAGATGGTCAGGGAAATGGCTACTGGAGTTTAACACCAGTAAATGTAAAGTTATGGAAATGGGATCAGGTGACAGGAGACCAAAGGGACAGTACACAATGAAGGGGAACAGCCTACCTGTAACGATTCGAGAAAGAGACCTGGGAGTGAATGTGACACCTAATCTAACTCCTGAGGCACATATAAATAGGATAACGACAGTAGCGTACTCTACACTGGCGAAAATTAGAACTTCATTCAGAAACCTAAATGAGGAAGCTTTTAGGGCACTTTACACTGCCTACGTGAGACCCGTCTTAGAGTATGCCGCGCCATCATGGAGCCCCCACCTGAAGAAACACATAAAGAAACTGGAGAAGGTTCAGAGGTTTGCGACGAGGCTTGTCCCAGAGTTACGAGGGATGGGATATGAAGAGCGGCTGAAGGAACTGAACCTAACGACACTAGAGAAAAGAAGGGAGAGAGGAGATATGATAGGGACATATAAAATACTCAGGGGAATTGACAAAGTGGAAATAGATGAAATGTTCACACGTAATAATAACAGAACGAGGGGACATGGGTGGAAACTGGAAACTCAGATGAGTCACAGAGATGTTAGGAAGTTTTCTTTTAGCGTGAGAGTAGTAGAAAAATGGAATGCACTTGGGGAACAGGTTGTGGAAGCAAATACTATTCATACTTTTAAAACTAGGTATGATAGGGAAATGGGACAGGAGTCATTGCTGTAAACAACCGATAGCTAGAAAGGCGGGATCCAAGAGTCAATGCTCGATCCTGCAAGCACATATAGGTGAGTACATATAGGTGAGTACACACACACACACACACACACACACACACACACACACACACACACACACACACACACACACACACACACACACACACACACACACACACACACACACACACACACACTTGGTACTAGTTTTACATATTAATAGGATAACGACAGCAGCGTACTCTACACTGGCAAAAGTTAGAACATCATTCAGAAACCTAAGTAAGGAGGCATTTAGGGCGCTTTACACTGCCTACGTAAGGCCAGTCTTAGAGTATGCCGCCTCATCATGGAGTCCCCATCTGAAGAAGCATATAATGAAACTGGAAAAGGTTCAGAGGTTTGCAACGAGACTCGTCCCAGAGCTACGAGGGATGGGGTATGAAGAGCGCCTGAGGGAACTGTGCCTTACGACACTAGAAAGAAGAAGGGAGAGGAGGGACATGATAGGAACGTATAAGATACTCAGAGGAATTGACAGAGTGGACATAGACGAAATGTTCACACGGAATAGTAACAGAACGAGAGGACATGGATGGAAGCTTGGAACTCAGATGAGTCACAGAGATGTTAGGAAGTTTTCTTTTAGCGTGAGAGTAGTGGGGAAATGGAATGCACTTCAGGAACAGGTTGTGGAAGCACATACTATTCATAATTTTCACACACATAATAATCACACACACACACACACACACACACACACACACACACACACACACACACACACACACACACACACACACACACACACACACACACACACACACACACACACACACACACACACACACACACACACACACACACACATGTCAATGTTTGCAGATGACGCAAAATTAATGAGAAGAGTTGTGACAGACGAGGATTGTAGGATCCTCCAAAAGGACTTAAACAGGCTGCAGAGATGGTCAGGGAAATGGCTACTGGAGTTTAGCACCAGTAAATGTAAAGTTATGGAAATGGGATCAGGTGACAGGAGACCAAAGGGACAGTACACAATGAAGGGGAACAGCCTACCTGTAACGATTCGAGAAAGAGACCTGGGAGTGAATGTGACACCTAATCTAACTCCTGAGGCACATATAAATAGGATAACGACAGTAGCGTACTCTACACTGGCGAAAATTAGAACTTCATTCAGAAACCTAAATGAGGAAGCTTTTAGGGCACTTTACGCTGCCTACGTGAGACCCGTCTTAGAGTATGCCGCGCCATCATGGAGCCCCCACCTGAAGAAACACATAAAGAAACTGGAGAAGGTTCAGAGGTTTGCGACGAGGCTTGTCCCAGAGTTACGAGGGATGGGATATGAAGAGCGGCTGAAGGAACTGAACCTAACGACACTAGAGAAAAGAAGGGAGAGAGGAGATATGATAGGGACATATAAAATACTCAGGGGAATTGACAAAGTGGAAATAGATGAAATGTTCACACGTAATAATAACAGAACGAGGGGACATGGGTGGAAACTGGAAACTCAGATGAGTCACAGAGATGTTAGGAAGTTTTCTTTTAGCGTGAGAGTAGTAGAAAAATGGAATGCACTTGGGGAACAGGTTGTGGAAGCAAATACTATTCATACTTTTAAAACTAGGTATGATAGGGAAATGGGACAGGAGTCATTGCTGTAAACAACCGATAGCTAGAAAGGCGGGATCCAAGAGTCAATGCTCGATCCTGCAAGCACATATAGGTGAGTACATATAGGTGAGTACACACACACACACACACACACACACACACACACACACACACACACACACACACACTTGGTACTAGTTTTACATATTAATAGGATAACGACAGCAGCGTACTCTACACTGGCAAAAGTTAGAACATCATTCAGAAACCTAAGTAAGGAGGCATTTAGGGCGCTTTACACTGCCTACGTAAGGCCAGTCTTAGAGTATGCCGCCTCATCATGGAGTCCCCATCTGAAGAAGCATATAATGAAACTGGAAAAGGTTCAGAGGTTTGCAACGAGACTCGTCCCAGAGCTACGAGGGATGGGGTATGAAGAGCGCCTGAGGGAACTGTGCCTTACGACACTAGAAAGAAGAAGGGAGAGGGGGGACATGATAGGAACGTATAAGATACTCAGAGGAATTGACAGAGTGGACATAGACGAAATGTTCACACGGAATAGTAACAGAACGAGAGGACATGGATGGAAGCTTGGAACTCAGATGAGTCACAGAGATGTTAGGAAGTTTTCTTTTAGCGTGAGAGTAGTAGAAAAATGGAATGCACTTGGGGAACAGGTTGTGGAAGCAAATACTATTCATACTTTTAAAACTAGGTATGATAGGGAAATGGGACAGGAGTCATTGCTGTAAACAACCGATAGCTAGAAAGGCGGGATCCAAGAGTCAATGCTCGATCCTGCAAGCACATATAGGTGAGTACATATAGGTGAGTACACACACACACACACACACACACACACACACACACACACACACACACACACACACACACACACACACACACACACACACACACACATGTCAATGTTTGCAGATGACGCAAAATTAATGAGAAGTGTTGTGACAGACGAGGATTGTAGGATCCTCCAAGAGGACTTAAACAGGCTGCAGAGATAGTCAGGGAAATGGCTACTGGAGTTTAACACCAGTAAATGTAAAGTTATGGAAATGGGATCAGGTGACAGGAGACCAAAGGGACAGTACACAATGAAGGAGAACAGCCTACCTGTAACGATTCGAGAAAGAGACCTGGGAGTGGATGTGACACCTAATCTAACTCCTGAGGCACATATAAATAGGATAACGACAGTAGCGTACTCTACACTGGCGAAAATTAGAACTTCATTCAGAAACCTAAATGAGGAAGCTTTTGGGGCACTTTACACTGCCTACGTGAGACCCGTC